>NW_019741981.1:1908981-1924838 GCF_002891405.2 Cryptotermes secundus
GAGAAGGACTGCCACATTAACTTCATTGGTTTTTGATAATAGATTGCCACTCAGTATCTTTTGGGCAATACTAGTATAGTATTCATTAAAGACATTGGCTATAGCTTTTGGATCCTGTATATTTACTCCATTCTCTTTCGATATTCTTCGTTGCTTTTTTCTGTTTACCTAGTTCCTCCTTAACTAGGTCCCAAATGGCTTTTGATGTATTCCCTGATGCTCTTATTTGCATGTTGTTAGTTAATTTTCTCGCTTCACTAATAACTTTGTTGTATATTTTTTTGTAATGACAATAGTATTCTTTAAATTCTTCTGGCATATTTCCTTCTTTCGTTAGACTATTAAGAAACCTGAGTCTATTTCCTGATACCCTTATTCCTGAGGTAACCCATTTATTTTCCTGCTGTTTAGTGTTTACCCGGTTTTTAGGCTTAGCTATATCGTAATAATACTATAAAGTACCTAAAAATTCATTGTATGCCTCATTCGCTGAATTTTGCGTAAAAGCAAGCTCCCAAGTCTCTTTTTCTAGTAGATAGTTTAAGTACTGTACATTCTCTCCCCTGTAAGATCTAGCTATTCTGAATTCTTCCTTTAGTCTAACTTGCCCCTTTTTATTCTTATACTGCATCTGTATTGTAGTATCTGTGCTTTATGGTCAGAAAATCCTGTTTCATTCACCTTAAGATTGTATCCCCATAAGCCCTTGTTAAATATTACTTGATCTATTGCTGTTTGACTTCTAGGTCCTATTCTCATTGTGACATCAACTATTGCTTGCAACCCATATGTTTAACATTGTCTGTAGTTGTAGATTTACTCTTCTTCCTAGGAAATCTATGTTGAAATCACCTACGATAATGATGCTCCTCCCTTTGTTTATTAATTTACTAATTATTGTGTCTATGGTTGCAATAAATATATTAATATTACTGTTTTGAGTTCTATATACACAGATAATAATTGTATTAAACTGGATAAGTTCGATCATACCAGCCTCAAAGTGTTCTCCTGGATTCAAGTTTTCAAACAAGTTATAAGGCTTTGCTTCTAGATTTGTTTTGACATAGATACATGAGTCTCCATGCTGCTTATTTTTCCTACAGAATTTCGANGTTCTATAAACTAAATTTGGCCCTCGAGATGTATTAGGTTGGCCAACACTGATGTAGAGGACAGGAATATCTTTCCACTGATATAGGATTTTCACAGGTTTTTTTGTTGTAGTACATAGGTAAGTCAGTAAGTAAGTTACAGATGGATATAGAACTTAAACGAATAAGAGTACTGATTTGAAAAATGCTTTTATTTTATTTCTCAATCTCCATGTACTTTGAGGCACTGGTCCCATCGTTTCACAAGCCCCTGAAAACCAGCAGCATAAATTTCTTTGGGCTGCTGTCGGAACCAGGCAGTGACCTTCCTTTCTGCAGCTTCATCGTCGGGAAAATGTTCAGCTGAAAGATGATGTTTAAGAGGGCCGAACAAATGTAAGTCGCTTGGAGCAAGGGTGGGGATATACGGAGGATGCTCGAGAACTCCCACCTGAAATTTCACAGCGTCTCATTTGTCTTGGCAGTATGGGGACGCGCATTGTCATGTAGGAGCAACACGCCTTTGGTGAGGAGTCCTGGTTGCTTCCGTTGAATGGCCTTACAAAGTTTCCTGAGGATGTTACAGTAGGAGTCGGCATTTATGGTTTGTTCTTGTGGTTGGAATGCAGTGAGCAGTATGCCTTTGTCATCCCAGTCACCACCTGGTTCCGACAGCAGTCGAAAGAATTTTATGCTGCTGGTTTTCAGGGGCTTGTGAAACAATGGGACAAGTGCCTCAATGTACTGGGAGATTATGTTGAGAAATAAAAGCATTTTTCAAATCAGTACTCATAGTTGTTTAAGTTCTATATCCATTTGTAACTTACTTATTGACTAACCTACGTACATTCAGTACTTTTAAATACCCTGCATTAAAATTTTGCATCCCAGTGCTGCTTACTGCAGAGTTTTCTTATTAGTGTTTCATATCATGTATGGTGTTACAAATCATAAAGGATTAAGATCTGTGCTTAATCACGTGTGTCAGATTTTGACTCTTGTTTGGGTTACATGGGTAAGTGAGTACATTTGCATTTTATTTTGCAGGTTGACTGGTTAGTCTGGCCACCAACTCAGATTATAAACTTCTACTTCTTGAGCTCCAAGTATCGTGTCATGTATATCAACATTGTGACAATGCTTTATGATGTGTTTCTCTCTTACATAAAACACAATGTATAATGTGAGTACATTTTTTCTTTAACACAATAAGAACAAATATTGTACAAGATATACCCCATATTTTTACAACTCAAATCTCAAATCAGAAGTTTATGCTATACAGAACATTCCAAAAATGAGTATGTTCCTTTGAAGGGTATATTACTCTAGGTAACACTGGAGTTCCAGAATGCCTTCCAGTTTTACCAAGAATCTCTTCACTGTGGAGATGTTTGGTTGCAACATTTGACCCGTTTGATGAGAGGTTGGATGAAGCAGGATCAGGACATCTCATGAGTGATGTCCATGTCTGCACCAACCTCTTATAGGATTATATCCTCATATGGAGATATGTTGTGAGATGTTTGATGACCTTTACATCATATGACGTCCTCCTCTTCATGCAGTATTTATTTATTTACTTCATATCCATGGATCATTATACATGATATAGGACAAGTCAAATACTTTACAATACAATAAATAAGAATAATAATAAAATGATGGTTGTAATAATAGAGCTGATATAATCGTTTAACACACGACATCACTTTACGCCTCAAGACCCGATCCTTCATTTCCGGCACAAATACCCTGGTACCCTTGATCTCGTTCCTGTAAGAAAAAAATACAGAACAGGGCAGTAGGCATTCCTATAACATGTACTAATATTAAAATCTACAAGTTAATTAGTCTTGAAATATATGTTTACAAGTGTTTAGAACTAGGATTTGTCCCCAAACAAGAGAAACTCGTCTATACTATAGAAACAATGATCAAGTAGGAATGTTTTCAAAGTCTTTTTAAACTTGTAAAGTACTGGTATCTCTTTAATATATTGTGGCAACTGATTTAACATACGAAGTCCAGTATTATTGAAATTGTTTTTGTATAGATTCATATTACATGGCACTATGAACAAGTCATCTTTTCTCCTTGTATTGTGTGAGTCTGTTCTGATATGGAGATGTCAGAATTTTGTCAAACATGGCAGATTTGGTACATTTACTTCTGAGAGAGTGCACTGGTAACACCAGCAAAGCAGTGAGGCAGTATGGAATGTGGAACCCAAACTTGCATGTACATAATACATGCACATTTTTTAATGTGGATTGGTCACTTTGGGAGATGGGTAGTTCCCATCCACAGACAGAGGTACCAGAAAAGGAAATCTTAGGTCTTGTATAATAAACTTAGTATCTACACTAAGCAGTTGGCTTTATTCTTGGTATGGGCCACAAACTTGTATGACGACTTGTACATGAGATTGGCATGTATCCCAGCCATGTACAACGAGTGCAAGAGTTGCAACCAGTGGACGGCCTAACGTGGGTTGCGTCCTGTTGATGACTGGGTCATCAGTATGTAAATAGCCTTGTGTTCATTTGCAGGTTAATAGATGAGGCATGTCTTGCATAAGATGGGACAGTGAACTTACACAGTCTTGACAGGCTTTGCAAATTTCACTGATCTGAAGTCTGTTCCTGCTGACCCTGGATTGGTCAGGCCTGATACATTTCACCCTCCTTTGAGTATTGATGTCTATTTGCCTCATGTTAATAATAATTTAAATTGTGAGTTCAGTTATCAAATTTTCACAGCAGACAACTACACTTTGTTTTATAGCATTCTATTTATGTATGATTGGTCAAGTGTGTATGAAACTTCTTCTGTTGATGTAGCAGTTGCCAGCCT
Organism: Cryptotermes secundus; assembly: GCF_002891405.2. NCBI lineage: Eukaryota > Metazoa > Arthropoda > Insecta > Blattodea > Kalotermitidae > Cryptotermes > Cryptotermes secundus. Next base: position 1,912,932 of record NW_019741981.1, read on the forward strand.
CAGTGCTGCTCTCAGAGGTGCCATGGAGCAAGCAGTTCCTCGTGGCTATAGTTGCAAGTCCAAATTCCCTCCTTGGTTTTCCTATACCTTAAGGTATTACATATTGAAGAAAAATTATTTCCACCATCGTTTTAAAAAGAAGCTTTCTGATTACTTTTACCACATATTTGTCTTTTACTGAAAACTCGTTAAAAATACCATCAAGTCCAACAGGCTTAGGTGGTTGAAATCAATTGACAACAATTTAAAGTCACAGCCCCAACATTTCTGGAAATATGTATCCACTTTCAGAAAACCTAGATTGTGCTCCATTCAGCTAAATTCTGATGGTACACACCTACAGCCCACTGCAGTTGTTGATGTTTTTGCAAAGCACTTTCAATTTGGTTGTAATAACCATTGCTGTATGGACTTTCCTCCTCCCTCACAACCTTCTGAATGTTTATCCCTTACCCCTATTTCTGATGTGGATGTCTGCAAAGCCATTAAGAGAATAATACCTTCCAAATCTTTTGGACTTGACAATATCCCAGGTTTTATCATAAAAGGTTGTTCAGGTATTTTTGTTCCTATTCTTAGACATGTATTTAACTTGAGCCAGACCAAGCAGTTTTTGCCTGCTGCAAGGAAAGAAGCTTCTATTGTACCAATATTTGAAAGAGGTGATCATGCCACTGTGAGCAACTACAGACCCATTTATATTCTCAGTAATTTCTCTAAATTGTTTGAATTCATTATTCATGATGGTGTTTCGCATTATGCAAAATTTAATCCCAATCAACATGGCTTCACCAGAACTAAATCTACAGTTACAAGTTTGATGACATTTCTTGATATTTGACTCCTGTTGTCTGCAGTCAGTGTCAGACTGATTTTTTAAATGTTTTTGACCTTGTTCTTCATAATATGCTCTTGCTTAACTTAAGCTCTTTTGGATTCTCTGTTGCTTATGTTAGCTGACTTTGCAGTTACTTAACCAATAGACAGTCTCGGGTTCGCATTCCTGGCACTCTGTCCCTGCCTTTTCAAGTAACATGCAGTGTGTCACAAGTCTTTATTCTGGGACTTTTCATTGTATTCATAAATGATCTGTGCAACTTTATTGACTATGGTAAACTTCTAATTTTTTTCCGACCATCTCAAAATTTTTCACCTCATCAACTCACCACTTGATTGCCACTTACTCCAATCTGACATTAATTCTGTGAGTGACTGGTGCAATCCATGAGACTTAATATTTCTAAAATGTATGTTGTCATTCATCAGGAAAACAAATTTTCTAAGTTACAAGTATCAGCTTTGTCATGCTACCATTACACACACCAGCAGTATTAAGGACCTAGGTGTTTTCTTTGATTCAAAGTTACATTTTTCACGGTCATGTTGATTACGCATTTTCTGAATATATAAGGCTTTTAGGCCTTATACACTCCATACCCTACAGATTTTGCTCCCTGGAGTGTTTGTATATACTGTACTTTACTTTAGTAAGGTCCAAGTTGGAATATGCCTCAGAAGTTTGGACTGTCATCACATCCACAGATGTCAATAAGCTTGATCACATTCAGCATAAGTTTGTGTCCATCTGTTTTTATTGTTTTCCCCTCATGTTCCATATACTTATGCTGTTGCCTTAGAGAAATTAAGTCTGCATTCTTTACATAAATGGAAAAATGACCTTGATGCACTTTTTTTTTTTTTTGGTCTATCATGGTCTTAATCCTGCACCTCCCTTTTGGAAAATGTTAGCTTTCTTGTTCCTCCCAGCAATCTTAGGGATTTCTCATTATTTGGTGTTTGTCCATGTAATAAACACTGCCCATCTGCTCGGTGCGTGTATGCTGCCAAAATTTTGGGTAAAGATCTTGACATATTTGCAATTGGAGCCTTTTCTCTGAATGACATTTGTATTCAACAACCTAAAATTGTTAATATTATTTGTTCACAATCCCAATGTTCTGTGTTATGTAGTTCTTGTTACCTCCCCTCATCTTCGTTTATTTGTTCGTTTGTTTACTTCTCTGCATTAATATGTTTTTCTTCCAGTATTTTCCTGTAATTTGTTTTTGACTTTATGTTGTGTTTGTTCATAATGTAATTACTTGTATCTACACTGTGCTGTGTCTGTAATTGGCTTTGTAGCTGTTGACTCAGCACATAAACAATAAAGAATTGAATTATTATTATTATTATTATTGTTGTTGGTGGTGGTATCATCATCATCATTATTATGGGACATTTGGTAGAGTACTTGGTTGGGGCACTGTGCTACAAGCTGGAAGATCGATGATTTGATTCCCGATATCATTGGATTTTTCAGTTGACCTAATCCTTCCATGAACCTGTGGTTGACTCAGCCTCTAGCAGAAGTGAGTACCAGAAATCTTCCTGGGGGTAAAAGGTGGCTGGACACCAGCTGTGTCGAAGACAAGTTTCAAGACATGAGACAAAAGACACAGTCTCGCTTCATTCATGATTCAGACTCGAGTCTGCACACCAAAGTAGCACATGTGTGTGTCTTAGCACATCTTCTCTAGTTGATAACATGACGTCCAGTGAGGAAGATATTTTAATGTACATGTGGCTTAAATTACGCAGAAGAAAGAAAAGGAAGTGGATTTGTGACTTTAATGAGTCGTGTGCTCAACGTGGTGCATACGTTTTAGCACGTGACTTGTTAAATGATCCTGTGAAATTCCAGTCTTATTATCGAATGTCCCCAGAATCCTATAAGGAACTTCTTCAGAGAGTTTCGCCACTATTGAGGAAGCAGGATACAAATTATAGGAAAGCTATTAGTGCTGATGAACGGTTACTTATAACATTAAGGTAAGTGTTAGCATTAATTACGTGTATAAGAAAGAAATCACAATACATGTGCACCAAATTGTGCATACTTATTTTAAATGTTCATTAGAATTGAGTGAATTGTTTCACTGTGATAATAATATTGTAATTATATTATTATAATATTTAATTTTAATTGTCCAAAATTTTGAGTACGTTAACCTAGAAAAGGCTACAGTTTTCAATGACATGGTGGCAATTCACATCTAATAACTAGGTTCAAAACATCCAGCTACACTTCCCTCACGTGGGGAGGGCAATGGCGTACAAAAACCTGAAGAAGAGCCGGACTGACTCACATTTAAATAGTGATAAAGGGAAGTGGAAGGGCCAGCCTGATTCATATTACTCACATTTTGAAAATCAGTGGTTGAGCTGTATAATATGTCATGTAAGTTTTGTTGAAGAAATAGTTTGAATGCGCTCTTCTGGGCAGGTGTTCATTTGGCAACATTTGACAAAAGGCTTTTGAAAAAGCAAAGGTCTGGATTGTCGAGCTCTTCTACAGGTATCCTGTTCGCTTTCGTTTCTGGGTATGAGGTGAAAACCTCATCAATATCCACTTTGGATCTTTCCCTTTTTTTGCGAATTCTGCGTGGTGGAGGTAGCTGTTGTATTTCTTCATGGTCGCTCACATTCTGTATTTCTGTGGTGGTGGGAGATACAGGGCATTCTACTGTTGGGAAAATCTCCTCTGTTAATGAAGGAATCTCCATAGATCCCAGCTGCCTAGAATTAAATCATTCACTTTGAAAATTCATTAATGATGGTTGTGTAAGAAAGTATAATGAAAGCAAGTAAAGAAGTAACTCAATTATAAAATCCTCCACCCACCTAAAATAAGAAACATGTTGCCCAACTTTCATGACTTCATAAATGGAGTCACAAAGGCCAAGTATTTTGCTAGGTAGTGTTGCTTCCTGGGTGTGGCAGCAGAACCACTGACAGGAGTCTGTCTTAAATATCTGGCTCAGCAGTTTCTGAAGCTCCTCCATTTTTCTTTGCAAGAGTTAACTGTAATAAAAATGCATGTTTATGTTTTCAGGTACTTAGCTACTGGAAACAGCTTTAGATGCTTAAGCTTTCAGTTTAAAAGAGGTGAAACAACGATAGGTAAAATTGTGGAAGATGTATGTTCTGCAATATGGACTGTGTTACAGCCTGAATTTATGCCAGTTCCATCAGAAGAGTTGTGGAGAACTATTTCTGATAGATATTTGGAGCTCTGGAATATACCGAACTGCACTGGCTCGATAGATGGAAAACATATCCGTATTCAGTGCCCCAATAAAAGTGCTTATTTCTCCATTGTCCTACTAGCTGTAGTTGATGCAGATGGACTATTTATTTCCATAGATGTTGGTGATTATGGTCGAAATAGTGATGGTGGTGTCCTGCTAAACTCAGCTTTTGGTAGGAATCTTCAGCAAGGAACGCTGAATATACCTGACCCTAAGAAACTTCCTGCAGATGAAGATGGCTGTACTCCATTTCCATATTTTTTCGTGGGTGATGAAGCATTTCCATTGCAGAGACACATTATGAGGCCCTATCCTCGCAGAGAACTCACAAATGAAAGAAGGAGTTTCAACTATAGAATTAGCAGAGCTCGAAAAAGTGTAGAGTGTGCTTTCGGCATGCTTGCCTCAAAGTTCAGAATTCTTGAAAAGGCTATAGCCTGTAAACCAAATAAAACAGATGCTATAATACGGGCAATCTGTGTCCTCCATAATTTCATCAGGTTAAAGGACGGCTTATTTAACAAGCAGAGTCTAGGTGAAGATGATGATGACCATGACAAAGGCAGTTGTGAATCTGTATTCCAAAACTTGCAGCCCTGCTGCAGAAGAGCAACTACTGAGGCTGTTGAAATGAGGAACCATTTGTGTTCTTACTTTATGAAACAAAATGTAGCTCTTCATTGGCAGAACAAGTACACTTCAGCATGTTAGTGAGAGCAGACTTGTATGAAACAAGCTTATGCTCATTGTGTATAATATTTAATTCAGTCATTACCTCATTAAAATAAAATTAATCAGTTCATTTAACATGTATGTTTACTTCTTTTGAAACTGCATGCCAAGCTTTATCAACCTCCTCCATGTTTGAGTGGCCCGGGGACGAATAATCAGATATTACCAGGAATTTCTCAACTCTCTGCACTATTTTAATATTTATTTGCTCTTCACTCATGTTGATAACATACACTGGTGCCGTTCCTTGAGTACTCATGTCTGAGTCTTGATGCACAGAAAAGGAACACGCTGAGTCTTGCTGCATTTGTCTGCAGCATGAAGCTGATGTCAGCATCATGACTCAGAGCAGTGTGTGGCAGTTTTCATAATCTCATTCATTTCAGCTGTGCTCCTTTCTTTGCGTTATGTCACACACATCATATCTTGACTGTTACATGTCTTAACGCATGCCGGTGTGTGGCCTACCTAAGGCAGACAACCTCACCATCATCTGTGAACCAAATGTCTAGGAAATGTGAGAGCATCAACATCTCACAAACCTATGGACCTCCACAGCCTGTTACAAGGATAGCTGTACCTTTATTGTTATTGTTATTATTATTATTATTATTATTATTATTATTGTTGTTGTTGTTATTATTATTATTATTCGCTCTACTAGCTACGTGGTAGTATTTCTGGATTCTGTACTTCATTTCTGCAACTGTAATCATGTTACCTGTATCTTTTCTCAGTGCTTTAGCTTGCTAGGTCTAGTTCACAGCATAACTTTCTCATATATATATATATATATTACTCCAGTAATATCTAAGATTGAATGTGCTTCCACTGTTTGGAATTCTGTTACCTCTACTGATGCCAACTGAAACACATCCTGCATTTGTAGCCTTTGTTTCTTTCACCATGTCCATTGCGTGTGTGCTTATTCTTCAGAATACTTAAAATTGAATATCGTGTGTAACGCAAAGGTGTCTCCATGCTTAATTAGTGATGCCCTGTGCCTTGAAGACACATGGGGGAGTGGAGATATAGCTCCACCTTTCTTGACCTTGGCACTAGATGGAGATGAGTGGTCAACTCCTGCTGCTTTACCCCCTGGGGAAAAAGCCCCCAGTACCCTTTGGATAGGAGGCTGGGTGGGACTCAGAGTCAAAGTATAACCTTGAAACACTGTTCCATACTCACCTTGGTTCTAAATTCTGGCCTTCCTTTTGAAAACTAACAGCCCTACTTGGTATATCAGGGGCTTCTTAGTGTACAGTGTCTGCCCTTCAAGTGATAATTGTCTGGTAAGATGTGTCAACTGCTGAAGTTGTTTGTAGGGCTCTTGATATATTTAAAACAAAAACTCTTTCACTTAATCGTATTTTATAATTTTACTCGAATAGTATTTGAAATAAATGTAAATGCTGTTAATTGAAATTTTGTCTAACTTAAGTGATCAGATTAGTATAAAGTTGCATTTCATGAACTCACATGTAACATGGAATACATGTTATACTTATATTACATATACATATACTTATATGTTATACTTATATTGGAAACAAGTATTTGTATTACAACCTATTCTACATAATGTTCTACTACATCCTTTTCGTAGGCCTATGAAAGTTGTGTAGCATGCAATAAATTCTGTTCCTTTTGATTCTACCAAACCAACATTATTCATAATTTTGGTAATTCATAATTTCTGTAATGGATATTGTGTTAATGTTATCTAGTTAAGAGACTGTGCAAGATGTATCATGTATAAAAATTACACCACTTGTACAAATAACTTGAGTACGATGAGACAGTACATCAGCTATTCATAGACTTCAAGAAAGCTTATGATTCAGTTAAGAAGGAAGCGTTGTACAATAATCTAATAGAGTTTGGGATATCTGTGAAACTAGTTACGTTGATTAAAATGTGTTTAAACGGAACATATAGTAAAGTCCTTGTAGGTAAACATTTGTCTGATAAATTTCCTATTCAGAATGGTCTAAAACAAGGAGATGCTTTATTGCCACTCCTTTTCAACTTTGCCTTAGAATATGCGATTAGGAAGGTCCAGGGAAACCAGGTGGGACTGAAATTAAATGGGACACATCAGCTGTTGGTCTACGCTGATGATGTGAATCTACTGGGTGATAATGTAGATGCCATAAAGAAAAAGACACAAACTTTAATTGACGCAAGTAAAGAGGTTGGTCTAGAAATAAACACAGAAAATTAAGTATATGTTACTGTCTCATCACCAAAATGCAGGGCAGACTCATGACATAAAAATAGGAAACAGATGTTTTGAAAATATGGCACAGTTCAGATATTTAGGAACAACGATAACAGATGAGGCGATTGAACTCTTAATGCTTGCTACCATTCAGTCCAGAACCTTTTGTCTTCTCATCTGCTGTCCAAAAACATAAAAATTAGAATATACAAAACTAATTTTGCCTGTGGTTCTGTATGGGCGTGAAACTTGGTCTCTGACATTAAGGGAGGAACATAGACTGAGGAGAATATTTTGACCGAAGAGAGATGAAGTCACAGGAGGCTGGAGAAAACTGCATAATGAGGAGCTTAATAACTTTTAGTCATCTCCAAGTATAATTAGAATGATTAAGTCAAGGAGGATGAGGTTGGCAGGTCATGTAGCACGAATGGGGGAGATGAGGAATGCGTATAGGATATTGGTGGGAAAGCCAGAAGGAAAGAGACCACAGGGAAGACCATGGAGTAGGTTGGTTGACAATATTAGAATAGAGAGAGATAGGATGGAAAGGTATTGATTGGATTGTTCTGGCTCAGGATAGAGACCAGTGGAGGGCTCTTGTGAACATGGTAGTGAACCTTCAGGTTCCATAAAATGCTAGGAAATTCTTGAGTAGCTGCAGAATTGGCGGCTCCTCCAGAAGGGCTCAGCTCCATGATTAAGTAAGTAAGTACTAATAACTTGAAAACCTTAAATGTATGTTGAGATTTCTCAATCCCTGCTGATGGTTTTATAACAGTACTTGTTGCAGGTCTGCAGGTGAAAAGAATGAGAAAGTGGTAAAGAAGAATAGTTTGTTCTTCGTTAAACTGCTTCAAGTACAAACAGTTAATTAAGAAGCTATAAGGTGTCCTTGGAACAGACATAAACCATTGTATTTCCAACCAAAGATAATAGTGGTTTAGAATTGATTTGAGGATTAAATTCATTATGATATGCTTTCCACATATTGTAGTTGTGCGAAATAAGATGCACCTTCTCTCCTAGTAATTGAACATGCTGTAGATCCCTGTATTGTTAATAATGGTTCATGGTTAAGAGCATTAGTGTCATTTGAATCCTGCTTTGGTAAGGGTGATTTTTGCTAATTTTTTAAGCATGTTTATATTCTGTTCCTATTTTTAAAAGCCATTCATCATGCCCCATAAATAGAATTTTGACTGGTTCATGAACACAATATTGTTTGGACACAATTCATCATGGAGTAATATGTAAACAGAAATGACACATTTTGGTATGAGGAAAGGGATGGAGAGGAGTGTGATATTTGATGCGATTGATGGTTCATATTGTTTTCATTAGACAATAATGGCTGAGCAGAGGAACAAATAAGGTCAATGTACGTAACTCAGAGCTATTAAAAATAACTGGTGAATAAATGCTTATAATGATGGCTTTCTTAGGATGGTAATTAAAAAATCACATGGCAAATGGAGGTGCTGACAAAAAATTAAGCACCAATTGTATTCACATTCTAAGGAAAAAGTTTTTTGGTTGGCAGATATTAGTGTAACTTTACCAAGCAAAATGTTTTAAAAGAAGAATGGATTAGCCCTGGAAGATGATGTTAAACAGAAAATCATCATTTCTAAGGGCAATAATAGGTTATTCTCCGTAAAAGTAGTACAGGATAGTAATACACTTCAATACTGTAGACGCATAGTGCATTTACATGAGCCAAATGCAGCCTATGGCTTATTGCGTTCACTCCGAATGTTTGAATTTCCCTCCAGAGCATCATGCCAGAAGTAGGTTGAAAATTACGCGCATTTGGTGGCTAGCACGGTACGTGCTGCACGGATTTTTATTTCTCTAGACAATCATTGGTTCGTAAAGTTATAGTGCCATGTATAGTCCATTTTCATGTACCTGTTTGCTACTCCGTGATAGTCTATTTGCTGATTTTGTATTTGTTTTAATTTCTCGTGGCGGGAGTTGGTTCACAGAGTTACAGGATCACGGATAGTTGATTTGAGTTAACATAGTGTCCACTCCGTGATAGTCTATTAGCTGATTATTGAAAGCAGCCAATATGTCAGGAAGGTCAGGAAGTTTGTTAGCTCTTGTGCAGTTAGTAGGAAATTGAAGAGGAAGATGGCGGGTGAAATAGACCACTTTAATTCATATACATTCTTTCGACCTGTTAAACCAAATAGTAAAGCTAATGTGAGTAGAGAGACGTACTTACGACAGCTCTTGTAGCGTGAATGACAGTGAAGAAAGGATATACAAAGAATTGTTGTACTGTCGGCAGGTACTGGAATGCCGTGTGTGTGAAGATGTCTTTGGGCTTCAAGGCGATAAAGTTCCTCGACTTTTGTATTGTGGCCATACAGTATGCCATGCCTGTTTGCTTCGTCTTCCTCTGAGAGACAATGCGGTGCAATGCCCCTTTGACAGACAACCCACACCAGTTGGTATGTTGCTATAACAAATGAAATAACGTATTTAAACAGTGATGGTCGAAATATTCCAAATTTGAGGTTGTGAATTCTGGTGCACATCATTAATAAATATACGAATGACGGAAAAAGTTACCTCCTGCTCTCAGACACAATCTCACTATCAGTTCCTATTTTCTCGTTTATAAAATGAGCTTTCACATTGCAGGAGTGAATAACTGGAATGCACTGTTGAATCCACACTAGCCTGTTGCCTTGAAATAAATTATTTTCACAGATTTTAATACTGTTTTATGCGAAAATACTTATAACATTTTCGGCACTTATTAGCATTTCTGAATTCATCCTTTATTTAGTTACAAATCTTATCATATGAGGTCTATTCGGGAAGTAACATCCTGTGATCTGTTAACAAAAAGCAATGAGAGAAAACGTATTATATACAAAAAATACATACATACTTAAGCTACTTCTCAACGTAGTCACCTCCAGAATTCAGGCACTTGTCGTATCAAGGAATAAGTTTTTGTATGTCCATGTCAAAGATGTCTGCCACCTGTGAACACAGCCATTTTCTTGACACCTATCATCTCATTGTTGTTGAAGTGTTGTGATCTCCACCAATTCTGTAAGGAGGGTGGTAAGACAACTTCCAGTTGCAATACAAACTGTGGCTGAGCTCACAGGCAGCAGACTTCTTAAACACAGGCATACAGATACTTATTTCTTGATACAAGTGCCTCAGTTCCAGCGGTGACTACATTGAGAAGTATCTTAAGTATTATGTACTTTTTCTGTATGTGACTATAATACAAGTTGTTTGTCTCATTGCTTGTTTTGTTAACAGCTCATCGGAGATTGCTTCCCAAATAGTCCTCATATGTGTTATTTCCACGTAAACTCATCCATTAAAATTTTGCTTAATAAAGAAGAATGGACTAGTATAACTCATAGTTTCTCATATTGTGGGCCATGACCCCAAAGGAGTTGTGCTCTATTTTAAAAGAAGTTGCTGAGTGCTCAAGAATTATTTAAACTATAGTTGTATCCGCAAACATGTCTGACAAGCCAGCAGGGCAGTAAGATAGTTGCCCTTGAAAAATGTGGCTACAGTCAGGAAAATATTACCTTTTGTGTGTGTGTGTGTGTGTGTGTGCGCGCGAATATGGGGGGCACGGAATTTTATGTACTCTTTTGGGGGTTGTTGTATCACAGAATTTGAGAACCTTGGTTTTAAATGACCGTTGATATGTGGTGTAAAGATTGGCAATTACATAAAGTTGTGATAAGTTAATATTGGAGCTATGGAAGTTTTGGAGATTTGTCTTCCCTTTTATATTTGGCAAAAAGTGAAAATTCTTCACTGTCATCAGCTAACTAACATACTCCATGCTCCTAAGTTTTGATATGTATATAATTACTGGGATACTCAAAATGTCCTGTCTTTTATGGACTAGAAAAGTCAATTACCATGTTGAAGAGTGAACTAGGTCAGAAACCAGCAGAAGTAGGCCACAATTTTGGGAGAAGACAATTTTGTCATAGTCACTGTCACAAGAACCTCAAATCCAACACATTTTAACTAACTTAACTTGTTTCAGCTGTGTGTCAGGTCCATTAACAGAGTTGAATATTACTTCTATCCAGAGTCATAGGATTTCTTGAAGTCTTTATGTACTGATGTCTGATGTACTGTCCCATTCATTTTCCATTCTTTTCTCTGCTATTCATTCATTTTACACTCAACTCTTGATTATCCGGAAATATGGTGGGGACGGAAATCATGATTAATCGAAAACCCGGTTAAGACAAATTTTATTAAAAGTAATACTGTAATACTGTACCTTCATAATACTATAGGCCTACCTGTATTTAAATTTATTCAACCTCATTTTTATGTCATCTCGTGGCCTATTTAATACTTTTTTTACCTTACACTGAAATATGAATTAGTTATTTCAATCACAGTGTTCAACAACATCCAACACTTAACACTTAAAAAATTTAATATTGTCGTTTGCTTTTTTGCGGCATTTTCCTCTTTACGGATATCCGTACGAAGCCTACGTAATATTAGCTTGTCACTTAATAAACTGTTCTCTTCACTCTCTAGATAGTCTAGTAGGAATTCCAAATGATTAAGAGCAGCACTGTCTACCTCTTCCTCATTCTCACTTTTGTTTTTTCGAATCTCGAACAGTTTGTGCTCCAATACTCTATTGCATTGCTAATTGTGTAACTACACCTCTTTTTCCCAACTGATTGATAATTTCAAGTTTCTGTTGAATACTTAACACAGCACGCTTCCTTTTACACCCTGACATTTTGCTAATGCACTTGAAGATCAGTATGAAGATACTAACTGGGACGATGTATCTGTCCTTGAAACTTTCCACAAATCCTTGCATTCTTTCACCCCTAC
>NW_019741981.1:1927079-1927299 GCF_002891405.2 Cryptotermes secundus
TAAGCCTTATTGCACATACAGCAAAGATAATAGCAAAGATACTTAAAAGAAGAATTGAAAGGAAAATAGAGGATATACATGGAGAAGATTAGTTTAAATTTAGAAGAGGAAAAGGAACCAGGGATGCAATTGGGATGATGAGAATTGTAGCAGAACGAACTTTGGAGATAGATGAAGAACTGTGTGTTTGCTTCATAGACTGGCAGAAGGCATTTGACCG
>NW_019741981.1:1927446-1927657 GCF_002891405.2 Cryptotermes secundus
GAGGAATTCGACAAGGATGCTGTTTATCACCAGTTCTCTTCAACTTGTACAGCGAATGCCTTATCAAGGAAGGTCTGGATGGGCTCGGAGACTTCAAATTAGGAGGTCAAATTATTCAAACTGTGAAATATGCAGATGACCTTGTGTTAATGGCTAAGGAAGAAACTGTGCTACAGGGCATGATTGATAGACTAATTGAAATTGGAAGGTG
>NW_019741981.1:1928387-1931596 GCF_002891405.2 Cryptotermes secundus
ATGTATGAACTATCCAGTAAATTTCATAATATTGGCCCCTTACATAGATTTTCAGTACGTAAAGAACTTTATGATGGAAGAACGTGAGATTGAGAGTCACCCACATGGCCATATCTGGATCCACTTTAATCTAGTTTATATTCTTCCAACCTGTTTCTTTAAAATTCATTTAAATATTACATAAAATCTCTTTCTCAGTCATCAAAGTACTCGTACTCATAGTTACATTTAAGAACTTTCTGCTTAAAAATTTTGTATGTACCTATTGCATTTACTTTTCTGGACAATGTCTTGCTGTTTAATTTTATCCTTATATGTTTGTATGTTATTAGGGAATTCAGGTGTTTGGGGACTGAAAAAGAACTTTGCACTGTTGGAATTATTGGAAAGACTACAGTATACTCATGAAAGGGCAACCGTTTTGTACACTGCAGATGTATTGGAAAAAGAACGCCAGGTACTGTACGTGCAGATCAGTCATTTGTGTATCAGTGTTTATTTTTCCAGTTACTTCTCCAAGACTACACCCAGTGTAACACATGTTCCATACAAGCGGTTTAATGAGTTACAGTCACTGATATGATCAAGATTTGTATCATGTCTTTTGAAGATGGTGTTGATTTAATTTTGAGGATATCATCATTTCACGTAACTTAACAGAATTTAAGAAATGGTTTTTATAAAAGGTTTTTCATGCTTTGAATACTGGCTTATGATGTATAGTTTTTCAGAAATATTCATCATGGTGGTCTATGTCTGTGCAGTGAGGGTGACTTGCCAGTGTGTTATATGACCCTGGTATCATTGAGCTTCATTTCTTGTTTGTGGATGTTCATTGTAACCTGAGTTCTTCATAACTTCCTATCCTATATGGATTTCCCAGATTTTATCGTGTATTTTCCATTTTATTTCTTCAACCTCTTACAGCCATATTTTTAATTATCCTAAATTAATAACATCAGTCTTATTGATGAGACATTCTAACACATATTTGCATACCTCTGTGTTGTTGATTGATGGTAATTTTATATCTTTATTAATAAAAGTGAACAAAGTAAATAAATGTGTTGTAACTTTCTGTCACCTGCCTTCAGTTATCAAGGTGGGTTATAATTATAATCAATAATTATTGATATACGAGTATATATACAGGATGTTTCACGACTTTAGGGCATAACTGCAGGAGGTGATTTCCTATGTCTTTGTGATCAAAAAAGTTCATATAAGCATGTGTCTGAGTTTGGATGGTTATGGAGTTATGACCATTTTAAACTCAGAATAGAAAGTAACGATTACTGACAATAAACAGAACAAAATAATAAACCAGCGTAATACATGATACATTTAAAGAATGAATGTAAAGTTAACTTCTTGAAATTTTCTTTAATTTGAATTTATTGGTGCTTAAAGCTGATTTTCAAAAATGCCACCAACAGTGGCAACACAGGCTGCCGCTCGGTTGTGAACCACGCTGGACATACCGACTCACCCCGCCTTAGGTAGTACATCTCAAGTGTCGAGATAATGAGAACGCTCTGTCTGTAGCTGGCTAAAGATAGCGACCTGCCAGCTGACAGATGGCGGTTCACACGAGGGTGTGTACGGGAATGACAAAACTGTCATGACTCCGTAACCGTCCAAAATCGGATGCATTGTGAAACCCCGCAACAGTGTTAACAGATTAATGCGATTAGGGTTATAAAGTGTGAAACCCCGCAACTGTGTGATAAGTAATTGTAGCCGTTATTTGTAGATTGTTAAATAAACCAATTAACCATCTCTACGGCGTCTTCAGTAACGAAACACGTTACAATATGAACTTTTTTGATCACAAAGACCTAGGAAATCACCTCCTGCAGTTATGCCCTAAAGTCGTGAAACGCCGTGTATATATATATATTTCCATATCTAGTTAATGACGTGGTGTGGTGGGCTGGCTTGTCATAATTTGGAGAAATTAGTAGTCTCCACCTTGAGTGTGAAGTAATTTCTACCACTCCCTCATCTGATATTATAAATACGAGAATCATGTCACCTGTAAGTCAGTTAGCTATGCTGATTCTTCCACATTGTTGGGCAACTAGCTCACCACATGAAGGTATCATCATTCAGAATTGGAAACATCAGACTCAGTTTTTGCTATATTATGCAGTATGTAACCGGAATGATAATGGATGATGCCTCTCTTACTTTCACAGTTGTCAGTTCTGTGTGATGAGAATGAACAGCATACAGCAGTTCTCTACTGCACTGTGTGCACATCACATCTTTGTGAGGAATGCTCAGAATTGACTCATGCTACTCGTACACTTGCAAGGCATCGTAGGGTGCCTCTCTCTGATAAACCTCGTGAGAAGCCGAAATGCCCGTCACATCCTTCACATGTTGCTGAATTTACATGTTTGGAAGATGACTGTCAAACACTGCAGTCTGGACCGGGGCCCATAATGTGTTTTATATGTAAGGATTATGGTCGTCACAAGAACCATAAGGTAAGCTATAAGGTAAAGTTGCTCCTCTGGTTAACTTATTAAGTACTACACCATGAAGGTGTATGGAGGGTGAAGGATAGATACACATTTTCTTGACTATGGCACCAGCTGGAGGTAAGTGGTCAGCTTCATGCCCTGGCTGCTTTGTCCCCGGTACCCGTTGGATAGAATGTTGGTTGAACCCCAGAGCTGGTCTGCATGATGTGGAGAAGAGAAAATTCTTGACCGTACTGGGACTCAAACTTTGACCCCTTTGGTCATCCAGCCTGTAGCAAGTTGCTATACCGACTGTGAGGTCCTGGCTCCTTAAGGTAAGGTGTAGTACTTAGATGTCAGTGCTCTACCTAAAAGCAGCTCTGCGAATTGGAATTCTGATGATCATGCTGAAACTTGTACAGAAACATGACAAAGGAATTTAAAAATTTTAAAACTATTCAAAAAGATCTTGGTGCAATTTCCAATTTGATAAATTTCTAAAATAAACTGAGGCTGATGAATATGTTTTTTCATCTTTATCTCAGATTTTAAAATTTTGAAGGTGCTTTCAATTTGAAGCTTCTTTATGATGGTATGACATACTAGTTAGTTAGTTATTGGAGAGGGTGGGTTTCCCCATGCACTGAGACCTGTATTGGTCCATTGTGCTTCCCTCTATGATTTCTACCAGCCTCTATATCCTACCGGTATTGGTGCTTACCATCAGTTCCGCCCAGCCAG
>NW_019741981.1:1931652-2004362 GCF_002891405.2 Cryptotermes secundus
TTAGTGACTGCTGTTGGGCGGCAAACGTCCGCAATTTTGGCTCAGTGACCTCCTCTGGAGATATGAGGTTCTTTTACGTGCCGTAAAGCTACGACACGGGACCCACGGCTTAAAGTCCCTACCAGAGGACTTGTTCCCTGAATTTTTCCGCCCTTAAAAATTCGACGACCTCCACCGGGTATTTGAACCCACGTACTACGAGTCATGAGGTGGGAACGTTACTATGACATACTATATAAAATTATTATTTTGGACTTGCTCATATCTGAGTTTATTAAGTTACTGTTATGCAGCTCTTTAACCTATTCAACTCTGCACCATTGTTGGTGCCACTTTAGGTGCAGTTAGCTGCTGTCAGTATCTGTGTGCAAAAGTAGAAGAACTGTAATAATGATAACTCATAAAATTGATCTCAGGGATTCTTGGGTTGGATCAGTAATTAGCCCAAGTATGACAGATGCTGCTATCGTTCATAAATATCAAGATACAATTTCAATAGAGTCCAGTGAGTCTGGGTGGTGGCATAGCAGCAGATTTGCTGATATATGCATAACACGGGTTTGCATTTGAAGCAAGAGTTATGTTATGTTTTCAAAGACACATTGTTTACAGTTTACATACTGATTGTACAGTCTGTTAGCTATGACAGATATGGATGAATTAATATACATATATTGTCTCATAATCACAGCACAGTTCATATGGGATTGATCGCAGGCTGGATGGCCGTAGTTTGATTCCCAGGAGGCGCAAGAGATTTTTCTGTACTCCGCAGCTTCTAGCCTGGCTCTGGGGCTCACCCAGACTCCTATACAATTTGTACTGGGACTGTTTCCCTGGGGGGGGGATCAGGTTTCCAAGGTCAAGAATACTGGATATTGTAATGCACTTTGCGTTACAACTTTAGCACTCTCACTTCACTGTCTCTGTTGCAATTTAATCTGTGGTGTTGAAGAAGGATGGAGAAGTTGGACCGATTATGTGAGAAATGAAGAAGTGTTATTTAGAGTCAGTGAGCAGAGGAATATCCTACACGAAATAAGAAAACTGAAGGCTAATTGGATTGGTCATATATTATGTGGTAACTGCCTTCTAAAAGAAGTTATTGAAGGAAAGATAGAGGGGCGGATAGAAGTGACCAGAAGACGTAAGAAGATGCTGGATGACCTTGGGGACAGAAGAGGATATTTTCATTTGAAGGAGAAAGCTCTTGATTGCATCAAATGGAGGGACTGTTTTGGAAGAGACTGTGGACCTGTCGTCTTGACAGATTACAGATGATGAATGAATTAGAATTAACACTTCAAAGTCATTTTCTCTCATTATTTATACCTTATGTTTTGGCATAACTGGGAATCATGAGGTGTATAAGATTGTAGATGAAAATTGCTGCTCTGTTGTTATGCTGTTGTATTTTGCATTTTACAAGTAATATAAATTGCTTATGAAATATTCAATTTATTTCTTAGATTATCATGTCATGATTAGGCCGCGTCATAGCTCAAGCAGTTAGTTGCTGGTGACCCAGTGGTCCAGGTTTGATCCCGGGTCTGGTCAAGTGGGATTTGTGGTGGACAAAGTGGCACTGGGATGGGTTTTCTCCAAGTACTTCGGTTTCCCCTGCCAATCTTCATTCCACCAAATTCTCCATCGTCATAATCACCCGGGGCAGGCTACAATAGGCCAGTCAGCGGCTGCCGTGGCGAGTGGACCCAGTTGGACTCCACCCCCCACTAAGCAGATTAAAAAAAATCATGCCATGGTTACTTTTGTTGTGCACACATGATGCGGGTTCAATCTATTTGTAATATGAAATAAAGGGTTATATTAGTGTTTTATTTAAGAGGTGGAAATGTTATATTCCATTATTTTATCTCTATGATTTTAATGTTACTTATGTTTTTTTTTTGTGTGTGTGTGTTGGTTTCTTTTGACTGCCCCTGTGGTCTAGTGGTCAGAGTTCCTGGCTACAGATCCAGAGGTTCTGGGTTCGATTCCTGGAGCTACTGGATATTCTGAGAAGTAGTTCTGGTCTGGAACGGGTTCCACTTAGCCTTGTTAGGATAATTGAAGAGCTCTTTCAAGGACATAGTGGCTCTGGTCTAGAAAACCTAGATTAATGGCTGTGGGGATCCATTGCTCTCGCCATGTGACACCCTCTATTTGCAAGAGTTGGCACTATCTTTGCTGACAAGCGGTGGTCACTCTGTCAGTATAGTTTGCTCGCGGACTACAGGCCACAGAGTTTGTTTTGTTTCTTTCTTTCTTTTGCGTTGTGTGTAGCTGTTCTGGTTGTTTTGTGTAGTGGTTCTATTCTAATTTAAGGGGGAGGGTGTGTGTGCTGCTAACTGATGTTCATTTTCTGCAGTGTTATGGATGTTGGGTTAAGTGTATCAACATGTCATTCATGTGTAAGTTATTTTTACTGATTTTATATATATAGCATTTTTCCAATGAGTTTTAAGTATGTTCCTTTTTTATGTCTTCTTATAATGTTCCTTGTATCTCTTATGGTTTCAGAATCAGTTTCTAAGTTGTAATGATTTTAATAAACTCAGACAGTGAACAGTAAAGTAAAAAGTAATACTGATAAACAGTTTTACATACATATTGAGTGACAGGGACATACTGTAACTGATTTATTTTGTCACTAGCTTCCTACCATGGGCTTTGGACCCAGGTCAGGTCAGGTCATGTGGGATTTGTGGTGTTCAGAGTTGTAAGAGGGTGGGTATTCTCCTAGTACTTCAGTTTCCTCTGTCAATTTCATTCCAGCAACTTCTCCACATTCATTAATCCTATCATGAGGTCTTTATAGTCTTGATACTGACAGTCTTGTTAAATAAGAGACTTAAGTATTGAACTCATATGTAATATACATGTTTTTCAGTTGGCAAAATATTCTTAGGATGATAGTTTATTAACACTTTGAGGACCAGCTGGATGGTTGCTTTGCTTTTAGACTTGATATGTCTTATTTAGCAAATATTTAATACTATTTTCGTTCACATGTGCAATCATTTATTTTCTATTGTGATTACTAAAACATAATCACATTAAAAGTTGGCATTGTTTGTTCAGCTTTATCAGACTTCTTGTCAGTAATATATTTTAATGTGTTCTTGCAGCATGCGTTAGTAGAAACAGAAGCTGAGAACATCAGAGTGACCGTCATAAATGCTGTCCAGCATATGAGAAAATTTATGGAAGAAATAAGTGAAACTATGCGCAAATTGGGTATGCTTATAATATAATTTATTCATAAACATGAGTGAAAGAAAAGGCAGGGTAGAAATGAAATGTATTACATTTGTGGTAGACTGCATGCAGACTTCTAACAGTGAAAAACTTGATTGCGCTTTAATATATACTTTAATATGGAGGGTTCTCATCATTCTTGCTGCAGCCTCTATAACACAGTTCTTGTCCACTGTGGATGGATGTATTCTTCCTCTCCATTTCAGCCTTTGCAGTGTAGCATTTTGACGCATCTAATTTATTAACCACTTGAACAAAACTCGTAACAGATAAAAGTATGTGTAAGTTCAGTCAATTGATTTAACTGTTTATGTAATACCTAGTACAGAAACTTCTGTTATCCACTGCAATAAAAGTTAGAGCCAGTGCAGATAATCCAAGCAGAAGAAAATCTGAAAATGTTATATGATTTTCTTTGGAGTTCTCGTGACAACGTTACCATAATACTCAGGTCCCCATGTTGGCACAGGCTGCTATGAGAATGGAATATGAAACCTGTCTCAAGTTAAAATTAGTTACATTTATTAGGTCATCCAGCTGTGCTGCTGCTTGGGAATTTGTTCTAATGAAGGAATTCTTAGTTCAGGAATATTTTATAGTCATCTTACATGGCAAATACGCTCAAAACTTAAATGTGTAATTGAAAAGTTGTGAGTCATCTTATGCACTCATATATATGGTAATTTCTCATACTCTTCAGTTTCTTTCACTGACAGCTTGACAACTGTCAAGTGGTTGAGTGATTTGGCCCTTAGGTATAAAATAAACTACTTAGGTATAAAATAAAAATAAACATTGTTTAAATTTCTGTATGTTCACTATTTTGATGTCACCAGCAGACATTCCTTCCCCCCACCCCATGTATATTTTGTAATCTTCACCTCTCTTGATATGCAGCCACACATTATTTTGAAGGATCTCAAATGCTGCAAATGGGTGAAACCTTTGAAATAAACAATTCTCATCTCTAACCACAGTTTCTGCAGATAATGTGTCAGTGGATTCAGTCTTATACATTAAATCACAATTTCAATGAATGTGCACACTGTCAAGAATGGAAGTTTGTTTTTGGTAAAGGCCAAGAGTGGAGTGCCAACTGAAGTATAAAGAACCTCTCATTGTTGCCATACAGTCTTAACCATAACTAATAACAACTCTTCACTGCTGCATAGGGACAGAATAACAACATAAACGCAAGTCTTGTGTGTGTGTGTGTGTGTTTTTTTTTTGTGTTTGTCTGGGGCACATGAAATTAGCACTTCATTTAAGACCTTAAAATAAAATGACCATTCTAGTTACCAAATATGGCTAAAAGTATCAGTTTTGCCTCAATTTTTAATACCTAATTATAGTCTTAGACTGTCAAACTCTTTTCTCAAAGATAATTTTTCCTGCATGCATACAAAGAAATTAATAGACATAGTTCTGTTTGTATTTGTGAAATATGTACTCTTTTATTAGTTTAGAACTTCTCTTACTAATGCACAGAACAAGTAGTTCAGCGCTTGGAAGGTACAGGAGGAGAGGGAGGAACAGCTGATATAGCTCGTGCACTTGTTCAGACGTACTTCCATCAACTGCTTGAAACACTACAGCTGCAGGAGGCTGCTGCCATGACTGCAGTGGACAGATATGTAAGGGAAAGACTGTGCTCATTGCGGCAACTTCAGGAAGATTTAGCAACATCACTTTCACAGGTTTGAATATTATAAAACTGATTATCATACAGTGCAGCAGATTTTTAATTTTTTTATCAACAACACGTACAGAATAAGCTATTTCTTATTAAGTTGGGTATGCTCATCACAAAAATGACAGTAAAAAATGTGTACAATAACACAGCTTTTATAATTGTCTATTATTTTTATGTGCAACACATATTGACATATGGACCACTTATTATGCAATTTGAAGTAATTATTTTACTTAAATGAGAATGAACTTTTATGCACCAACAGAATATCATTTGCTCAGATTATGCTTGACTGAAATTGTAAGAACGCTAAAAAGGAAATTGCAAAAGTGAAAAGAACTGGTGTTATGGCTAAAAGTTTTAAGTACATAAAACTGTTATGTGATGGAGAATTTTAATGTTCATATTTGGAAGTGGCATAAGCTGAAAATTTAGTTTTCTTTTATATTACCATAACGTTGTTGATTAATGTTATTGCTTTTTGTTCAATTTTCTTCTTAAAATACACATAGTTATTATTAAAGAACTTGTGATGTATATAAATTTTGTTGTTTGCTTGGCATGCTCTTTGACTGTAAAAATATAGGAAGTATGTTCCTCTGAAACTTTGGTAAACTTCTAGCAGACTACTTGGCATCATATCTCAGAAGAGAGCACTCTTCTGCTCCTTGGAATGTTCAGAAGAATTTCAGGTGCAATGTTTGCATCTTATAAGTCAACATCATCAATGAATACAATTTTGTGATGTACTGTTTCTGATTGTGTGTGATCTTCTGGGTTCTGACATTGTGTAGTCTTGTAGGTGGATACTGCGGCTTTGGAAGAAGATGCTGCCTTCATAAGGCTGTGTGGTGTCATAACTAGGGACCATATTTTAATGCAAATGCGTATTTCTTTCTTCTAACCAAAAATGATTCTCATTTGGATATATGTATGAATTACTTCATTTTTTTAATTTTAGACATGGTTTGATGGTGTATATAAATGCATATTTTGCCTGTTTTATGAATACTCATAATATTTTCTTAGATCTCTATTTATGCTGCATATTTTCTTTTTAAAATGTTTATCATTATATATATATACTTTAATTTTATGTTCAAATTTTCAATCATTGTCATGTGTATACAATTTTTCTTTTCTGTATTAGGATATGCTGCATATTTGCCTCGCAAAATTTTGTCATACAAATACCAAGTTGAGTCTAGATTCATGTTTCTGATGCACTACCCAGGACAGGACTTCCTTGAACCCTCTACTCGTAACTTGCCTCATCTGCATACAATCAAAGTGGCTGAGAAGGGATTAGTCAGAAGCATATTCACATTTAGCTGCTAGCAACTTAATACTATTCAACTGATAATGGACTTCATTTATTTATTTCCAAAGTCTGCTTCAGGTTCGCTATGCTTCTTCATTTGGAGCTGGGGATCATTCATATTAGTGGTGACTAGTCTGTGGTTAAGTTTGTTTAGCTTTTTGTAGTCGTGCCGAAAGTGAAAGTAAGTCAGGAAATTAAATTACAGCTGTATCAGCGAGAGTTTGAAGGAGAGATGATAACTATGGGTAACAAAATCCTGTATTATTGAGTGTGTATAAAAACAATTGGTTGTGAAAAACGCTTTCAAGTGCTTCTGCATTTGAACACTAATATACACAAAGAGAATATTAAAATTAAATCCATGAAAAGTGCTTCTGTTCAAAAATTGCATAGTGAATTTTCTAATAATAGTTTTTCAGTTCTCCTTTCACTTGTATGAAACCTTTTTAGCAGCAGATATTCTGCTAACCAGTCCTAGTCTGAGAAACTTCATAGAGAAGTATACACAGTGCAAAGTGCCAGATGAATCTACTATGTCCAAAAATTAAGTGAAGCAGTGTTACAATCTTACAACTGAAAATATTAGAGATAAGATTCAAGATAATTTTATGTGGGTATCAACGAAACACGAGACTGTGAGGGACGGTTTATCGCAAATGTTATAGTTGGATCCATTAATAAGAATGAACAGTCTACCCCTTATATTCTTGCAGTAGAGGAATTTGAAACCATCAATAGCTTCGCAGTTTCTGAATCTTTTATCAATTCCATGAATTTACTATGGCCGAATGGCATTCAGTATGAGTGTGTATTGCTCTTTGTGGCTGATGCCGTAAGTTATATGATCAAAGATGGTACTGCTCTTAAAGTTATATTTCCAAATATAACACATTTGACTTGCCTTGCCCAGGGGTTGCACTGTATTGCAGAAACAGTTCATGCAAATTTTCCACTTGTTGACAAGTTGGTGTCTTCTGTGCAGAAGGTATGTGTTGTTTAAAGAAATAGCACTGAATGTTCCACATCAAGCAGAACCCATTTTAACGCACTGGGGAATGTGGCTGTGTGGAGTGAGTTATTGTACTGAACATTTAGAAACAGTTAGGAATGTTGTGAATACTTTTGATCCCAGAAGTGCAGCATCAGTTCAGATTGTCCAAGATGTACAAAAAATGCAGACATGAAACTAATCTTTCCTGTATATCTGCTCACTTCTCTCATCTTCCATCTGTTATTTCTTCACAGGAGGTAAGCAGTAGCAATACTACTTTGTATCAGCTCTTTAGTGTTTCGAAATTGAAGTAAGTCCCTGGAAGGTAGCATTCTTTGGTGACGGTAAGAGCATTACCTTCCTCATCCTTAATGAAATAGGGGCCTAATGGCAGACCATATTGTCACACGTACTATGTAGCAGTTTCTGGACAATAACATCTGGCCGCTCAAAACCAAGGAAGCGAGTTGTCTGGCAACCACTTGCATATGAGCGGAAATAAAACTCAACTATGAATACGTTTCCCTCCGTCGAGAGACCCATTTCCAACAACAACTGCACAACACAACTTCCTTTTCACTACTGGGAACACATGCGGCTGGAGCTATGCACCATCGACAAACGCACATGCACATTTGAGATGTGCTAGTTTCAGTACTGCATTTTTGGCACATACTGTATATCTGGTAAAAATAGTTGAACTAATAGTGGCTTATGTACATGCACCCTTAAGTTCCTGTGAGGTGGAAAGATGTTTTTCTTGCTATAAGGGCATCTTACAAGACAATAGGAGGTGACTGACTATGGAAAGCCTAAAACATTTAGTAATTGTGAACTGCAGCAGAAGAGAAGGTAAAAACTTGGAGAGCTGAATGAGAGTACCATTGGTTCCTTGACTTGTAATGAAAAAATGCTGACTTTGTTGCATGATTTGTTTTTAAGTACAGCTTTTCACTGCAAGTGAACCATTTAGTGATTACATAAAATTAACTTAAATGTAGATTTGTTGGTCATAAAATAATGTAAAATCAATTTTAATATTTGGTATGAACTTTTTATGTGCATATTTTATATGCATATTTTGGAAGTTTGCGTGCATAAATGCATACATATTGTAGGGATTATTAGGGCATAAGACTCTGGTCCCTAGTCATAACAAAAAAGGCCATAATGTGAATGTGGTACAGTTCATTGAGTTGCAGCAAAAATATGTGAAGTAAAATTTGAATTAATCCATATACAGATGATGACTGATACTGTACTTTAATAAATTCTCATTATTGTTGGTGTGTTTAGGTGGCTGGTGTTTGTGTTCAATGTGAACAAACTATACAGCAAGATGATACTCGAGTCTTGGCAGCTGCTAGAGAAATCAAGGAGGCTTTGAGCTCAGTTGAGAAACAGCAGCAACAATATTCTGAGCTGAGCCCAGAACAGCTGCAATCTGACCCCAGCATACCTATTACATTCACAAAGGTATGAATGTAGATTTGTGTGACTTCAAACAGCACAGTGAATCGACCCCAATTAATCAGACATAGGGTCGGGTGATGGGATTGAAATATTTAAAATAAATAATATTGTCACATTTATAAGTGACAATGGAGGGGTTTGGGATTGATGACCTGATTTATTGGACTCTTTGATACACAACTTGTGACTACACTTTACAGTTCGCTGTTACACACACGCATTAGTGTCCACAGTCCAACGGTGGACATTCCACTTACTCTGGATTTTTGAATGGTCCCCAGCCTCAGCTACCAGCTTCTCACAACCACAGCCCACAACAGCTAAATTGCAGCAGTCTTCTAACTGTATAACTCACCAACCAACTCTTCACTAACTCCACTGATTGACTAACTCAGTCACTCACCAACTGACCGACTCCACTTCACTAACACCTCATTATACCAGCTTCTCACAGCTACAGCCCACAACAGCTAAATTGCAGCAGTCTTCTAACTGTATAACTCACCAACCAACTCTTCACTAACTCCACTGACTGACTAACTCAGTCGCTTACCAACTGACTGATGCCACTTCACAAACTAAAGCCTCATTAACTGTCTGGGTTTATAACATTTCAGTATTGACTGCACAAAAAACACCGTTTCACGGTATTATTTTATCATTTTGTTGCCTTGCAGTTATTCCAGTTTCTGAACATTGTCATATATTACAGGATAATCGTGTACACATTGGACCAAAAATTGAAATGCGTGTTGTTACATTGGGTTTGGATGGTGCTGGGAAGACTTCAGTTCTGTTCAAATTAAAACAGAATGAGTTCATGACTATGCTTCCAACCATTGGTTTCAATGTGGAGACAGTGGAATACAAGAACCTGAAGTTCACAATCTGGGATGTTGGAGGACAACATAAACTGCGTCCTCTGTGGAAACATTATTATCTCAACACTCAGGTAAGAACCTCATATTATTGCCCTTTATGCAGTAGTAAAGTTAGTACCCAGTATATACTAATATATTCATTCTTAATTTATATAATGATGCCATTACAATGAAATCCCAAATTAATATTCTTGGATTTAGTGAAATCCCATATTTGGTGATTATTTTATTCTGGTTTTAGCCAAAGCCCAATTTAATCAATGTGGTGCAAGAAATTTTCTGTCTTCCAGAGCTTGTACCTTGATTTAGTACTGTTTTTGTTGAAACAGTCAATATGTAAATTTTCTGTGTGTAAAATTTAAAGTTTTCCCTGTACTTATCTATTTAAGCACTATGCCATGAAGGTGTATGGGGAAAAGGATATATAGGTCCATATTTTCTTGACCTTGGCACTAGTTGGAAGTGAGTGGTCAGCTTCATGCCCCGGCTGCTTTACCCCCAGGGAAAGAGCCCCCAGTACCAATTGGATAGGAGGCTGGATGGGTCCCAGAGTCAGTCTGGATGACGTGGAGAAGAGAAAATTCTTGATCCTACCAGGACTCAAACTCTGACCCCTCGGTTATCCAGCCCGTAGCCAGTAGCTGTACCGACTGTGCTATCCTTGCTCCCGTGTGTTGAGAATGATTATGTCATAACCTTAATACTTGGTGACTGATGTAAAGTAAAAAAGTAAAAGTATCCCTGTAACAGGCCTTGGAGGCCCATAGGGTTGTGAGACGTTGAGGTTCCCACATTTTCTAGACAATCGGCTCATAGATGGTGGCAAGGTTGTCAGCCCTACGTGCCGGCTGTCCTTTACCCCCAAGAATATTCCTGGTACTCATTTCTGTTAAGAGGCTGGTGACTGATGTCACATATTAAACAAGCACTGAAGCCATACCTCTTGTGACATTAGAGTTGCTTTGATTCTTGATTGAGGTTATTTCAGTTTTCATTTCACGTGTTATTAATTATTTTAGAAATTAATTTGATATTATTTACTATGTAACTGTATTTATTTATACAGAAACAGTTCCTTTTTTATAGTGTTGTTTTCATACTTGCTGTACCCAGTGTAACATACACCATTATAGCAGTTCTTAAATATAAATGTGTTTTGCATATTCATATCCAACAATACCTCGCATAGTCCGGCTAATCGGTTCTGCCAATATCCCGGACTGTTTGAAACAAGACTATTTGAGGAACTAAATACATACAAAAAATGATAATTGGTTAAAAAAATCCCATTTTTCAATAAATAAAACACAATTAATAAATTCAAATGTCTTTATTAGAAATAATTTTAAAAAATTCATGTTTCTTGCAATTCACTTTTTATTCTCTAAAAATTGCAATATTGATGTCTGCACATTTTTCTTCTTCTTGGCCTTTTCTCTTCATACATTACTTTGTAGCAACGAATTGCATCGTTTATCGTTCGGAGAATTGTACGGCTACATTCAGTATTGGGATCAACTCCCATAATATGCTCCGACAAGGTTTCAACCATTCCAATAATTGTTATAGTTGTTCAGCTGTTAATTCTCGTGCAGGCACTTCAACACAGTCATCGTTGTTTAAGTTGTCCTCCCGTTCTTCATAAGCCTGTTGTTCATCTGTGTTAATAATTGTTTCATTATCTAGTTCATTAGTGTTCGATTTGTTGCACTCAATTGTGTTGACGGAATCTAACTCATTGAAACCAAGTTGCTGTCCAGTTTCCACTATGTTATTAGTGACTTCAGCAAAGTGAGTTTCAAAGCCAACGAAATCATTTGCACAATGTGGTATGATATGTTTCCATACTGCCCTCATATTGCTTGCCGTTAATTCATGCCATGCTTCGCCTATATTTTCAATAATGTTTCTGATGTAGTTCCAAAATTCCGTTAAAGTAGTGCTCTCCCCACCTGCTCCAGCAATAGCTGTCAGAGCTCAAGAATGAATGACCCGAGCATAGGTACATACATATACAACGGGGAACCCCAGAAAAAAAATTGAAATATGTATCGTATTGCATAACTTTAAAACCACATAAAAATAAACTGCACGGAAGGAGACTTGACTATATAAAAGGAAAAAACGATCATTTATGTATTAAAAATAATTTTGTGTACTAATTTTTTAGAATTTATTTTTGCTTTGCTCAATTAAAATTTAGTTTGTTTTGAAATTTTCAAACCGTACTATAGTGAATCCGGACTGATTGAAGCCGGACTGTCTGAGGTATTGCTGTATTCTGTTTCATTTGATGCATTCATTTATATGACCCCACAAATGGGTCAATTTTTTGCAGAATCTTCTCCATTTATTGTATTCCTTCAGCCAAATACCCTTGGTTTTGTTGATTTTCAGTCTTCTTTGTTGTTGCTTCACCAGAATTGGAAGTACAAAGTTGTCCATATCCATGCTTATTTGCCTTGTTTGGATATAACAGTGGAACAAAATAGATCTGGTCATGTATCCATAAACAGTGTGAACCATTTCCAGGTGGAAATTTAGCCTCAACCACCCAGTGATGTCAACGCCATTGCCTAGTTGTAGTCTTATATATGTTCTCTGTAGTTATTTGCTTTGTGTGTATCCCCTGTAAGTACCTCTCATAATAAAGCCTTAAAATGGCTTCTCTATTGGTGTTCCCTTGAACTTGTTTCAGATTCAGAGGAGTAGAAACATACCTAAGCATTTTAGATATATAGACGCAATTAATTTTTTCAGAAATTTTGTGTGATATTGTTGTGCATATAATTGTATTTATTTGTGCACCTCATAAAAGATTAACAGTTCTTGATGTAATTTTGCATAATTCCCATTTAGTGCAGACCTTAATAAAGTGTAAGAAAATAAATTTTTATGGCGAATTTCACCTCGTAACAACATAGTGCTGAATAAGATGGGAAGAAGTCTGTTATAACCAGTGTCAAACTAACCTGTCTTTTGAAGAAAGTCATCTTCTGGGTTTTGGCGCCGTGTATTCTTCGTTTGTCAGCCAAAATGAAGAATACACTGCGCCAAAACCCAGAAGATGACTTTCTTCATAGTCATCGCCGTGAAAACCTCAAAACTTACATAACCTGTCTTTGTCTGGAGACAGAGAAGCCATATCCTCAGGATGACCAGTTGGCTGATTTTTCACTGAGTCGCCTCCATGTACAAGTCTACACCATTATTGCTGAATGTCTTTATGTAGTGTTTAGCACATTTTTCTTCATGTTTGGAATGTTGTTGGTTTGAATCCTGACAGAAATATTTTGTTAGACTCTGATCAGTGTATACAGTGAAACCTTAGTGATCTGAACCCACACTAATCCAAACTCACTCACAGTACCTCCCGCTCTCCAAAAGGATCAGCACTTTCAAAGATTATGAATTTAATCTAGTCATGTTCCTTCCTTTCAGTGAAAATGAATTCTTATGAAACATGGTGTTATGTGTTAGTGGACCTGTCTCTCTGGGTAGTGAAAATGTAACCTGGTTACTGTTTGCTCCAAACCTGGCTTATTATTATTATTATTATTATTATTATTATTATTATTATTATTATTATTATTATTATTATTATTATTATTATTATTATTATTATTATTATTATTATTATTATTATTATTATTATTATTATTATTATTATTATTATTATTATTATTATTATTATTATTATTATTATTATTATTATTATTATTATTATTATTATTATTATTATTATTATTATTATTATTATTATTATTATTATTATTATTATTATTATTATTATTATTATTATTATTATTATTATTATTATTATTATTATTATTATTATTATTATTATTATTATTATTATTATTATTATTATTATTATTATTATTATTATTATTATTATTATTATTATTATTATTATTATTATTATTATTATTATTATTATTATTATTATTATTATTATTATTATTATTATTATTATTATTATTATTATTATTATTATTATTATTATTATTATTATTATTATTATTATTATTATTATTATTATTATTATTATTATTATTATTATTATTATTATTATTATTATTATTATTATTATTATTATTATTATTATTATTATTATTATTATTATTATTATTATTATTATTATTATTATTATTATTATTATTATTANTTGTATCATTTATCGTGTAGAGTGCAACAGGATGCTTAAGTATAATATTGTAAAGTTTTGTGTGTTTTTCTTTGTCTATATTATCACCCAGTACATTCACATCATCAGCATTGACCAAAAGCTGATGTGTCCCCATTTAATTTCAGTCTCACCTGGTTTTCCTGCATCTTCTTAATGGAATATTCTAAAGCAAAGTTGAAAAGCAGTGGCAATAAAGCATGTTTGTTTTAGAACATTCTAGATAGGAAAACTATTAGACAAGTGTTTACCTATAAGGACTTTACTTTCATTTTGTTTAAACACGTTTTAATCAGCCTAACTAGTTTCATGGGTACCCCAAACTCTATCAGTATATTGTACAGTACTTCCCTCCTAACTGAGTCATAGGCAGTTAGGTAATTATATGCAATTAAAAGTGGAATGTCTTTTTAGAAAGATCCAGTAATTAACTCAAGGCCATTTTGTTATTTTGCATAACTAATTATTCCAGGCAGTTGTATTTGTGATTGACTCAAGTAACCATGATCGACTTGCTGAAGCTCACAGTGAACTAGCCAAACTTATGTCTGAGAAAGAACTGAAGGACGCATCTCTGCTGATTCTGGCAAACAAACAGGTATGTCCATAGAATTCTCAAGATATCTTAAGTAATTTTGTAGGCATGAGTTTACAAGTATACAGTGGGAAGATGGTAAAATTGAAATAGGTAGTCTGTGTTTTGCCAGAGTAGTTGAAAATGGCATTAATAAATGAAAGAGGTTCTTTTTTGTCCATTGCTACTTCTGTGAATAAAGTCTGTCTCTTTCTACCCTTTTCTTCCTATGATGAAAATGAACAGGGCTGTATAATTGATCTTAAAATACAGTGGTTTATGAACAGTTTTTATTGAAAAGGAATATAATATCAAAGAGGATTAGTAGAACACCTTATCCCTCCACCTTTGGTCAAAGAAATTTGATGAAATTTTGCTTGATTGTAGGGAATGTCTTTAGATATATATATCTTTACTCTTCTCTTTTTCAAGCCGGAAATTATTGTGAGTATATTTGCAGAATGTAGAAAATACATTTATTAACTCTTTGACTGGCGCGGGCGTGTTTTAACGCCCGGACGATGCCAGCCATTCCCTGGCGTTGGCGTGCTTTAACGCTTTGACAATGTCTTCCCTTCTTTGCTCTCTTGGCACACATCAACCAAAGACATATATGATAGTTTTTGTGCATGTTTGTAAAGAACCCTTGTAAACTTTGTGGGGGTCTATATTACTGTCAGAACCCTCTGAGAAGGAAAAGGTCAGAAAATATTTCACATTCATTCAGTTTCACCATGGCTTCTTGCAGCAAGTGTCTTCGTGTTCCTACAGACCAGTTGGAAAATGTTGTGAACGAGATTTGTTCTGATGATGATAGTGGCGACGAAATAATGATTCCTGAATTGGATGAAGTTGATAGTGACAATAATACAGTGATAGACAATGATCCACAAGACAGTAATCATGAACATTTACCTACCACGAGTGCGGTGCCTGACACGCCCATCTCATGAACGTACGGAGACATTGTACCCCCAATATTTCCATTTGCTAATAGTTTCGGGATCAAAATTGATATAACACATAAAATGCATCCCTTTTCATGGATTAAAATTTTTTCTGGATGACGACTTGGTAAATCACATCACAACTGAAACCAATCGCTATGCTCACCAGCACTTCAACACACATGAGTTAGCTCCTCACTCTCGAAAACACAATTACAATTATGTCACATCAGATGAAATCTGGACATACTTAGGAATTGTGTTCATGACAGGAATCGACAAACGCCCTGAAATTGAAGAATATTTGTCCACTAGGCCCCTATTTCACACCCATGGTATGGACAAAACATGTCTTTGCGGTTGAATAGTTTCATTCTATTCAAAAAGAACACAACAAACGAAAAATACAAGAAGAGAAATTACAGATTCAAAGATTTTATATTGGACTGTGTAGAAAAATGACTGAACCAAACAAACAGGTGGAGAGGGAGAGGAGTCAAGGAATGAAGTGGATGACGAATCTATTGCGTCAGACTCGAGTGCAGTCACGCCTCCGCCCTCGACCTTGAAAAGACCACCAGTGAAAGAGCCAGTAAATCGTCTAGAGGGTGGCTTGAAAATTCACAAAATGGTCCATGTTCCTCCCAGTAACAAGAAGAATGGTGCCCTGAGAAAGTGTCGCGTGAGTGCTAAGCACAAGATTAGAAAAGAAACAAGTATCATGTGTGCAGGCTGTGGTGTGGCTCTCTGCAAACTTTCATGTTTTAATGTTTATCGCACGAAGAAAAACTAATAAAGAGGTATGGAAAGGCATTTATTGCATAAAATATTGTATTTTAATTAGTTTCTGATAATTTCGTTTTTAAAAACCAATTTTTGTTGAAGTTGTTTAGGAAAAAGTAACTACATGCATTTTAGCGACATAAGGTTTAAAGGGCCTGCCAGGACAGGGGTGGGATTTAAATACCCTTCGCGCCAGTCAAAGAGTTAATTTTGTGAGACAGTCATATGAATATAATAATATTGGCTGAGTAGGTTCATAATGGTTTGATTGGACTAGCCATAGATGGTCTATTTGTATCTACCAAGGGCTTTTGTATCCTTAGCACTGAGTGCATAATGTGAAAGTCATGCATGTCCAGCTTGAGACATCATATTTCACTGTTACTACCAAGAATACTAGAAGTCCATGCCTTGAAAAAAAATATATATGGTTTCCTTCAGGAACCCTCACCAAAAAACTAGGATACTATTAGAGGTAAATAGGAACCATTTGAGACAACTGACAGGACTACTTATAGGCACTTGTCTCTTGAAAGGACACCTAATCAAATGGGACTAGCAAATGTGCCCACCTGTGAAAGGTACCATGACAGATGAAACAGGCTCACTCATCCTTAGTGTCAGAGGTTCAAGTTGGATTAAGATTTTGTCACTTGAGATATCATTCCATGAAGTAAAGTTACTATCAGAAAGAAACATACTGCCCTGCATTTGAAGTGTGGGACTGCAGAGAGGTTGATCATATACTCACAGTGCAGGGGCTATGTACAGCCCCTCCAATCTAATCGGACCCATGTTGTATTTGAGGTTCTCACAGTATTGGCTATGAAGGGTTCTGTCGTCTCATCATGGACTATAAGGTGTTACAGCTCAGAATCTGATCTACAGTTTACTGTTCATAGTTATTAATACTGCATATATGTTTTTAGGACATTCCGGGCTGTGCAACAATAGAGGAACTGACAGAACAGTTTGCTCTATATAAATTATGCTGTGGTAGAAGCTGGCATATCCAGGCTTGTGATGCCCAGAGTGGGACAGGTCTCCATGATGGATTGGACTGGTTGTCACGACAACTGGTGGCAGCAGGGGTGTATGACATCGTTTAATTAAAATTAGCAATTACTGATATGTTCTCTTACCTTCCTTCAGTTGAGGTTCAAATGCAGTGGTAGATGATACTGTCTTGTTACAGAAGGTGGGTTCATATGTTTTACTAACCCCATCTTGTTACACTTCTACCGGAAGGCATTGAAAGAACGCTCAGAGGCCACAGAAGATATTAGGACAGGTGATCTTATATGCATTTTGCCCAGAGAGAGAGATCTTCAGAGAGTAACCATTGACAAGTATTCATGTAGATTTACAGTAAATGAACATGGGCGGCATAAGTATGTTACACACTTGTATGTTAATTGTGGTTTAGCTAAGATACATGTATAGGTTATTTACATTAACCACATTTTAGAACAAGCTTATGGTACTGCTGTTTTTGATTATTTGGAGAAACTAATTTGGAGTTATACTAGGTGAATTTTCTGTTATGTAATAAATAAAACAAATGTGATATTGAGTTTGTAGCCATGGTGAAATTAAGAAGACAGGACTCTTGGCAATGAAAAAGTTTCTGAAATTCATATTAATTTAGAATCTTGTGCTGAAGAGGGGTCACAGTAAATTGGTATGTTCTAGAATGAATTATATTTAAACATGTAAAAAAGTGATAAAACCTCATTCCCTGAGACCTTAACAGATATTACGAATGTTACAAATGGAAGGTTTAGTATTTGGTGTCTATGTTTGTTAGTTAAACTCCAGCAGAAGAAACATGGATACAAAATGAGATTTAGTTATTGTAGTTTATTGAACTGAAATTTCTGAATTATTCTTGTATCAATTTTAAAGTATCTGCTGCTTCATATAGTAGCCAGTAAGAAAACAACTGGAAAAAAAAAACATGATATTTTGTTCCCAGAATGGAGATTGTCAGGATTTTGAACATTGGTTTCAGCAAAATTCAGAGGAAAGCTCTGACTGTACCAGTGTTATGTTACAATAAAGTGGGTTAGACATAGGATCGGTAACATACAGTAGACCCTTAACATAAAGCAGATGTCAGAGGGAAGCTTCATTAGCCATGCTATAAGTGAAATTGACATTTATTTAATTTTGGAATCCCTTTTATTAAATATACAGTATTTATGCAGTGACTAAAGTATATACATGGAATATAAGGTACATTTCAGGTTTGAGTTTCACCTGTGCTACGGGCACATATTGTTGTATGTTACTTGCATCTATGCCTCCTTGCTAAATATTCTAGTAATGTAGTTTGTTAGAATCAATGACTGTATTTTATCAGAACATACTTCTTTATACTGGCCAGACAGAGCAAATGAAGGTGTTCAATATTAGCCTGTTCTGATTATGTCGTCATTTCATCAATATCTGTTTGGCACTTTACTGAGGTTCGGTGCCAGTATTTCACAGGAATCATCACTGTTGTTTTCTGAGTCACTTCCAGTATCACCGACTCTAAGTTCACCTTTTTATCTTCCCATTCTTTACAAAAGATGCTGTGTCCTTATCACTAAGATGCTGCACGTTGGGAGTTTGTGCGTCTACCCCAATCCAAGCCACCAGGTCATCTCCTCAGTTACTACTGAGTACATCACATGCAGCCTTCACATCTTGTTTTGGAAATGGAATTACACTTATCTTATGTGACAGTATCTTTCCAGCACAAGACATAGCTTTCCTCCGAGCTAAACCAGTGCTGTCTGCAACAGACTTTAGTGTTAATATCCCTAGAAATTCAGTATTTGGAGTTCAGAATTTACATCACCATGTAGCTTACCATGAAAGTAGGCTTTGAAGGCTTAAATAGTGCCTTGGTCCATTGACTTAATCAATTTGATGATATTCTTTGGTGGAAATATAGCTCTGATTTTTCCATCTTTCAGTTTCAGGACATCAGCAGAAGGATGGGATGGTCATTAATACTGCAGTAGTAAAGCCTCTTCTTCAAGGTCTTTGGAATGCAAATGGCATTTTGCTGATGGCACAGATTCACTTTAAAACGAGGCATTAAAAAATAGTAAAGCCTGTTCTTCAAGGTCTTTGGAACGCAAATGGCATTTTGCTGATGACACAGATTCACTTTAAACTGAGGCGTCAAAAATATCACATGCTATCCAGGCACTGTAATTCTTTTTGTAGGTCACAGATTTCATGTCTACATGTTTGAAACATGACTTCTGACATTTTCTGATCCAGAATGGTTTTAGCTTGTGATTAGCACTCTTGCTGGAACACAGGAGTGAGGTCATTCTTTCTTTGTTAGTTTCTTTACCTACTTCCCCATATTTGAATGCGATGCTTATTACAAACAAAATTTTTCAGTAATTTGTGTAAGTGTAGCTACCATAGGTAACATCAACGTACGATGGGGTACCCAAAAGAAACCGAACTAATTTTTTTGTGGGCAGAGCTTTTCGTAGTACTGTGTTTTGCAGCTATGAGCACATAGAGCTAACATTCCTGAGTCGATAAGCCGACTACCGTTGCTTCAGAAGGTAAGGACTAGTTTTGGCAGAGTTTATAGTGACAACTGTTTTGTGTGATCATCATTTTTGCAATGGCTGATTTTCGTGAACAGCGTGCGGCAGTGAAATTCTGCTTTTTGCTCGGGAAAAGTGGAACAGAAACTCTTGAAATGTTAAAAACGGCATACAAGGACGATGCTGTGGGGGAAACTCAAGTGTTTGAGTGGTTTTCCCGTTTCAAAAATGGTGAAATGTCAATTGATGACAAACCTCGTTCTGGTCATCCTTCCACGGCCCGAACACATGAAAATGTTGAGAAAATTCGTGAAATCATCAAGGAAGATTGACGACGGACCATTGAAGAAATTGTGGAGCTGTCGGGAGTGACTTGGAGCTCAGTTCAGCGAATTTTGACAGAAGATTTGGGAATGAAAAGGGTGGCTGCGAAATTCGTGCCACGACTGCTGACTAAAAACAAGGTCACATGGAAGCATGCTGTGCTTTGAAAGAAGAGTCCCGAGTCCTCGAATGAAAAGAGACATGAAAGGAAAGCGTTTTGCTGATGTTGCTGAGGTGAAGGAAAAAATGACGGAGGCAGTCAAGCATCTCAAAAGATGAATTTAGACAATGTTTTGAAAAATGGAATAAAAGACTAGACAAGTGTATTAGTGTAAGTGGAGAGTACTTTGAAGGGGATTGAAGGTTTGTGCTTAAAATTTGAATAAATAAGTTTAAAAAAAAATAAGTTCGATTTCTTTTGGGTACCCCCTCGTATATTGCAAGTGACATCATGCTTGTTAGCTGCGTATTAGATGATCTTGTTATGCAGGCGTACATATCTGTCTGATTACAGTTTTCACACTGTTAAGCTTCAAACATTGTGTGCTGAATTATTTCCTCCCCTTCACAGATTAACTGCTTGTCTTGCTAAACCTTTTCTGTTGAAGGTTATTGATTTTTGTAAATATATTTTCTTCATAAGTCTTTAAGAAAAGGTGGGAGGATACGGCACAGATTTATCTGATGTAGGATTGGGACCAACAGTGGGCTCTTGTGAGCAATGTACTGAACCTTCAGGTTCCATAAAGGGCAGACAATTTCTTGGGTAGATAAGTGTGTATTAGCTTGGAATTTGTTAGATAGTTAATTTTGTTTAATTTATTGCAGGAAGGAGATTGTATGATATGAAACTCCATTATGTATGGACAACATGTATCTGTGATTCAGATGCTAATGAAACAGCTAAGAAATTAAGAAAACTAATAAAATTAATTTTATCAATAATGAAGTTCAGCTGTTACTTTTCCATGCTCAACTTAATGCTGTATAGCAGAATTTGAATGAGAAGTGAAACCATACAGACTGACAGTTCTCACATTTCCTGTTCCTGTTATACACTTCCAAGGGTTGAATAAATACCTCTCCCAAAAAAAGGAAACTTGAAAACTGCACAGCTTAATTTTTTAATGCTCTTATGATAAAAATTGACAATGTTCATTATATCTGTCACGTGTATATGTTAATCTCAGTCAATCCAAAATAAAACTAAAACTGAACTAAACTGTGTGGCTTTTAGTCCACAAGTAAACTATACTGACTGAGCAACTGCCGCTTGTTGGTGAAGGTAGTGCCAACTTTTGCAGATAGAGGGTGTCGGCTAGTCAGCGCAATGGATTCCCATGGCCATTAATCTCAGTTTTCTAGACTGGAGCTGCTACTTTTCAATTCAAGTAGCTCCTCAATTATCCTCATCAAGCTGAGTGGACCACGTTCCAGACCCACTACTTCTCAGAAAATCTGGAAGCGCCAGGAATCGAACCCGGGACGTCTGGCTGTGTAGCCAGGAACTCTGACCACTAGACCACAGAGGCAACTTCAAAATAAAAATAACTCCCACAAATAACAATCTTCAGTGAGGATACTTAAGGTACCCCTGACAAGCTGCATTCATACCCATACGGATACCAGTACAACAGTTTGAAAAATGCCTATGTGGACAATCTTTGTACATTGTTTTTATATTTGGGGGAGCAGCAACAATGGCAGTGTCTTTAAACTAGAGCTGTCAACAGATTAATATTTTTAATCCACCATTTTCATTTAATGGTTAATAGAAACTGACCTTGCCGATAAATGTACCAAGAGAGTACTGTCTTCTGGGGTACACCGGTAGATGGCCTCCAATGTTTTGAAGTTCATTCTTCCAAAATGTCAGTGGTCTTGTCAGGGGCCATTTGGCATTATATCCCAGAAGACAGTCATCTTCACAATCACCACTGTGAGAAACTTAAATCTCAAAAGTACGTATATATATAATTTATTAGTAAATTAATAATAAAAATATTGCCTAAAGTCAGAACTTAGAAAATGTGAATTCACCGTGCATATAAATTTTGAAACAAGGAGGCAACATATATGGAACTATAATTTTGCCTGTGGTTCTGTATGGGAGTGAAACTTGATCTGTGACATTAAGGGAGGGACATAGACTGAGGGTGTTTGTGAACAGGGTGTTGAGAAAAATATTTGGATCGAAGAGAGATGACGTGACAGGAGGTTGGAGAAAACTGCATAATGAGTTATGAAACTTGTACTCTTCTCCAAGTATAATTAGAGTGATCAAGTGAAGGAGGAGGAGGTGGGCAGGACATGTAGCCAGAGACGAGGAATGCATATAGGATATTGGTGGGAAAGCCAGAAGGAAAGAGACCACAGGGAAGACCAAGGAGTAGGTGGGTGGACAATATTAGAATGGATCTTAGAGAGATGGGATGGAATGGTATGGATTGGATTGTTCTGGCTCAGGATAGAGACCAGTGTAGGGCTCTCGTGAACATGGTAATGAACCTTCGGGTTCAATAAAATGCTGGGAAGTTCTTGAGTAGCTGCACAACTGGCGGCTTCTCGAGAAGGGCTCAGCTCCATGAAGTTAGTCTGACCAGAACCCTGCAATTTAAGTTAAAAAAATAATTTTATAAGGGAAAAATAAACTCTCACAGTAACTAAGGGTCAGCAAGAAAGATTCTGTTGTTACAGTCATTAAGTGATTCTGATTATATGACAGACATATCAAAGACATAAAAATAACATTATTGGCAATTGTGAAATGATACCCCAAGCACTGATTGGTGCATGAAACGTTCAACTGAATGTGACGTGCACTTAACACTTAACACTCTTGCCTTGGTGCAGCTGTAGAAATGAAAATATATGTGCTAGGGACCCCAAAACTTGTGTTGCAATCAAAATTTCTTTTATCAAGAGTTGTTTTGCTATACTGTGTAGAGGGTGTAATGATTTATAAAGGGCTTATTAATGACCTCCAAATATCACTGGAGCCTATTCGATTTTTTCTTGTATTTTGGCTGTATTAGGTTTAAGGTCATGCATTTAAATTGACTGATGAAAGTAATCAGCAATTATGAAATTAAAGAATTATTTATGGCAGTATTTCCTTTGTATTCAAGTACTGTTATGCAGCTGTAATTGGAAAGCACTAAATGGAGACATATTTCATATGTAGTTCTAAAAAAAAATTTATGGTGTCCACAGAACATTCTTACCCCATGTATCTTGCATGCTTTATATTTACGTCTAACATTTAGCATTAGTTTGCACAGTAAGCGACACAAAATGATTTTGGATTCTGCATTGGACTCTTCAGTTTATTAAAATGCAGTAACATGCTCTCTTTTTAAACAGTACACTGATTTGGATGTTGCGATTTAATGGAAATGGCTTGAAGAGATGTGATACCCAAATTGTGGTGATGGGGGCAGAGAATGCATGGGTTATTCATGAAGGTTAACAGACTAAAATAATGAAGTCAAAACTTGAATCTAACCTGCGTTTTAGTAGCAGGAAAATAGGAAGTTTATAGGATGAGGCTTCACACATGTATTCTGTTCCTGTGTCCCAGAATAAATGTATAATAAGGAAATGTGTAAATGAATAGTAAATGCTTGAATCAATTTGAAGACTGCCAGTAGTAGTTAAAATTAAAGTGTTACTTCTTGGAGGTTTAAATTTTGTTGTACTGTTGTATTTGGCATTGTCCTGGTAACAAAAAAAATAATTTGCAAGCGAACTATACCCATTGAGTGACCGCTGCTTTTCGGCGAAGTTTAGTGCCACAGCTGTATATATTTTTTGTTTCATAAGGTGTTGATGGTTGATAGATGAAGACTGAATATGAACAAAATGCAGTGAAACAACTTACATCAAATAATATACTTTGTGATGGCTGTGCAATGCCAAAACACACTGGGAACAAATAAGTGCATCTAACATGACAGTAAATAACAATCATACAACCACCAATTTTAAATGGAAGTTGCAAAAAGACAATAATAAAATTAACTAATCATTGCAACAGGATACCAAAATATACAGAACTAATACTGTCAGTGTAGAAAATCTTACACTTCTTGCAAGTTTTCCCACCATTTCATCAGTTCTTTCTAAACCGTCCCCACCTCCATTTGGTGTCTAGTGCATTAGATATTTATTTTCCAGTCTCTGCACAATGTTGCCACTCATTCTGTATTTCATTTTGCATTAGGCTGCATCTAGGTTGTGTGCAATTAAAACTTGAGTAATTATTTTATGATTGGTAGGATCAATCAGGCTACATAATGATATCCAAGAAAGATGAAAAGTGCACAGTGTCTTTTAATCTGTCCATGGAACAATGTCAGGAAAAATAAGATTACAGAGGGGTAGAGGAAATTTAAATTTTTTTAAACATGTACTGAACTGTTTGACTTCTGTTCTGCAGATATTTTTGGAAATTCCAGCCAAGATCAACAGTTTGATAGAATTTTTTAATGGGGAATGCCAGCCCAGTATTTCAGAATATATGACAAGTTTCTACACCATTCCTTCTGGTTCATCATGCATATAACCATCACATACTGTTAAAAATAATGTAGAACTTGCAACTGCTTTTCAGATGGCACAAATTACAAGCATTACATGCCATACAGGAACTGGTTTGTTAATAATTTGTCAGAACTTGTAACACTGCATTTTAATAATCTATCAGTCCACTGCAGAAGCAAGTTGAATGCTTTAATGACATGATCAATACCATGCACACATTTTTAGAACAGTTTATTGTATTGGTGTTGTGATCATTTTGACCGTGTATCTAGTGGTTTGTATTAAATAAAATATGTTAAGAATAAAATCTTGTATATTGCTAGAGTAACCTTTAATGACTAAAAGTGACAGCCTATCATAGAAGTCCAATTATTCTGACAAATGACTGCTACTGCTACATGTAATATTGATGTTCTGACTACTGTTTTGTTTTGACAGCAATCATATAAATCTAACAGACTGGCCAGTATAATCAGAATTTCTCTTAACAAAATGTGGAATGATATATAATGCAAGACTCTTGCTGAAGTACATGTATTTGTATCTGAGCCTTCTCAAACAGTATTGATGTCCATTTTTTTTTAAACAACAAACATGTTTTAAGATATTAGTGTATTCTTTTAACTTTCATATTCATTTTAGATATATTAAGTCCCAACATATTAAATGTGTGCTTTACTTTTGCAATTATGAAACACTGGCCATCAGTGGCCCTTCTGAAAATTGTAAGTCAATTATATTGCAAGTTCCCCTTCCCTTATTAAACTTTCTTGGTCAGATTTAAATCTCCTTTTACTATGAGACTGGTGACTGAACTTAAAGTTGGTGGTTATGGGATTTTCTTATCACATTGGCAGCCATGTGGTCTAAGTCAGTCTTTGTCCATTCAGACACTGGAATCAGTGGGTTCGAATCCCACTCAAGGTATGGATGTCTGTGTTTTGTTGTTGTGTGTGTAGGTAATAAACTTATGATGTGCTGATCCCCCATGCAGGGAGCCCTACTGACTGTATCTAGATTAAGAAGGTGAAAAAAAAGGCGGCAAACGCCCACAAGAGGTGTAGATCCATAGATAGAGGTAAAGAGGTTAAGCTGTCCCTGTAACAGGCCATGAAAGCCCATTGGGTTGCGAGACATCAAGGCTCCCACATTTTCTCTAGACAGTTGGCTCACAGATGGCGGTAAGGAGGGGCAATATGCTACAAGCAGGAAGGTCGCAGGTTAAAGTCCTGATGAGGTGGATTTTTTTTTCAGTTTACTTAATCCTTCCAGCCATACTATGACCCTGGGGGTCAACTCAGCCTCTAACAGAAATGAGTACCAGGAATCATCCTGGGGAGTAAAAGGTGGCTGGTGCATAAGGCTGACAACCTCACTGCGATCTGTGAGCCGAATGTCTAGAAAAAATGTGGGAATCTCGACATCTCACAACCCTATGGGCCTTCACAGCCTGTTACAGGGATAGCTTTTTCTTTGAAGTGGCAGTAAGGTTTTCAGCCTTATGTGCTGGCCATCATTTATGGCCCAGGAAGATTCCTAGTACTTATTTCTGTTAGACGCTGAGTCAACCCCAGGGCCATAGTGCTGCTAGAAGGAGTAGGTCAATTGAAAAATCCACCTCATCAGGACTTGAACCTTTACCTTCCAGCTTGTAGCATAGTGCCTCAACCAACTACTGCTACCAAGCAGTGTGCAAATTAATTGAGACAAGGATTTATTGAAGTAAAATTCAAGTTCTGTTGGTTGCAGATAGTCAAAACTGGGTTGTTTACTTCAGGTTCCTGTGAAAGTGTGACCTTGACTAATAGGAATGGGTTCTCATGGGAAAGGTTGCCACTTCATCAGTTGACAGCTTGTGTCTTTCACAAGTGTGTTCTGATTTTGAACCCTGGGATAATTTTGTTTTTGCGTGTGTGAAAATGGACATTACTCCAAAGAAATGGGCAAAAATTATTTCTCTTAATGAACACACGTCAATGACTGTCAAGCATTTCCTCTGTTGTTGGTGCGGGAAAATGAGTGTGTCAAGAAATTGTTGTGCATACAAGCATTCTGGATCACTTTCTCCACACAGAAAAGGAAAATGCGGAAGAAAACGAAAACCACTCCTCGTACTGAACAGCTTCTATTGAAAAACAGTAGGTTACATCCAACAATGAAAAATTAGGACCTTCAGAGATTTATTGCTTTCAGGGATTGACACTGATGCTTCAAGTGTATGGTGTAGGCTTCTTGAAGTTGGGTGGAAGGCAAGAAATCCAATCAAAGCAATTGTTTTGACACATACTATGAAGCAGAAACTGTTGGCATGGGCAAATAAGTATAGATTGTGAACAACTGATGACTAGTAGAAGGTGGCTTTTGGTGATGAATCACATTTTTTGTTTAAGGTTACAGAGCAAGTGTTGTCACACAAAGCAGTGATGAACCAGTGAGAGCAGAGCATCTTCAGCAGGCTGTAAACTGGTTGAGTAGTGTTGTGCCCCAGGTTATTAACGGGTATGCTTTGTCTTAACAAGGGGTCAAATTTATGTTTTATTAATTAGAAAATAATTATAAGTTTTATAAATTTAAATACGTTGGGTGAACCACAAGTTGGAAACCCGCCGGAAGCCAGAGTTGAGATGCTGTACATTCTTTAATCATCCGGTGTCAGTTGTACAGTCTATAGAAATTGCTGACAAATTAAGTGACGACACGAGGCAAGTCTTGCCACCGTACAGTTGCCAACCTAAGGGGTTTAGCATGAGCAGCTTTTCGTGATGTTGAATTTTGAGGGGCTCAGACGGGAAGAGCCGCAAACACTCTGATTTTAAGAGTCGCTCAGAACAGTCACATGGTAGGAAAGAGACGCGATGAAGTCAGATGTCTTCCTCTTTTGTGAGTGTGAGTACTTGCCTGTGTTTGGATCACTGATGGTTGTCAATATATGATTCTGGTTCAATGATTTTGGTTGGTTAATGGGTTCTTAGGATAAAATTGGTTAAACTATTTTAGTGTATAAACCTTGGAGTGTAACCATGATGGTTTAGATACCAGTATCTGGTGTAGTAATTAAGTTTGGATGCTAACCATTTGTATTTCTACTGGCATGTTGGTTTGAGGTTTTAGATAATGCTAATCATGTGAGTTTGGTGATTTAAAGAAATAGGAAAGTGCTCGTGCATTTGAATGTTTTGTTCGTCAACATTTATGCAATTGTTACATATAAAATGATAGAATCTTGTATGAAAAGGCATATGATCTTGGCTATCACATTTCTAGGAAGACTGACTTTGCTGGTTCTTTTTGTGGAAAGTAACTGGACTTCGGGTAATGGCAGAAACCATCTAGCAGTAGTGGTCAAGAATTCACGTAATGAGAATAATTGCTGGCTGTATGAAGATTCTGAAATAGTAGAAGCATGTCATCCTTGCACCGAGTTTGAAATTACAAGTAAGGTGTTGGTGTGTGTGTTCCTACACATTTCAAAGAAACCTTATCCTGCAAGTTGTCTGGGGAAGTTGTAAGTAGAAGATGCGATAAAGTGACATGGTTGGAAGAACGCAATTTCTGGCTGTTTGAAAGGTTACTGTTTATAGTGGGTGTTACTTCAACAACTTTTGTGTTCACACGCCAGAGAATTTTGGACCATCAGATGTTGAGAATAATTCAGGGACAGCCAGTGATGTATAAGCTAGTCCTTGGAAGTGGGTTAAAAATCATGCAGATTTAAACTAGAGTTTTAAAATTACAAATCTGTGAGTAGTCACAAAAAAACTAGTACAAGTGAACTGTAGAGAGAAATTATTTGAAATTATAGGTTCTTATGACAAAGACTTGTATTATCAGAACCAGTGGGAGGTTTCATTGCAGTCCCATTGGAGACATTGATTACATTATTTACTTTGAAATATTGTAGACAGAAAATTATTTGACATTTGTTCTGAAGTCTGGCCATAAGCCATCATTTAATGTTAAGATATAAATTTTGTTTTGAGAAAGAAATACAAAGTGTTGGTTTGTGTCATTTAGGTTTAGCATATTATGGACAGTTAAATTATAGGAAGTGTAAAATGGGTATAGTCGAAGGTTGTGTATGAGTTGATAGGTTGTTTGATGTACTAGTGGTTTGTTTTATTATATATTACTTTTGTTGTTGTTTTGAGAACTCGAGTTATTTGTGGATCCCCCTAGTGCAGCATGTTTTTCGCCACACAGGTTAAGAATTATCTACGAACGTCTGATAGGGTGCGAGTACAGTCACTGACCCCTATCAGGGCACAACAGATTGGTGGCTGCGGTAAGATAGAAGAAGAAATTTTAGTGGCACAACAGTAGATGCCACATGTCCAGGAAGTCATTTTAGCAAAAGGGGGACTCATTTCTTACCAAAATTATGTGAGAATTGTATCTGAAGGTTTAGATTAAACAAATGTCAATGAACAGGAATGGCCTCCACATATGGCATGTGTGGGTTTAGTTTCTTTTTTGTGAGGAACATGTGAAAACAGCCAGCATACAGATTAATAATAGCCTATAAAATCAGCTGAGCAATGGATTGAAAATCTTCCAAATTCTTCCACAAGAACTGGATACTTTAATTCAAGTCACGGGTTATGTTGGTCTTCTTGCTTATTCCTAGATCTTCCTATTTTCCTTTTCGTCTCAGGGCATGCATACATTATAAAGCCCCAGTCATCTACCC
This sequence comes from Cryptotermes secundus, assembly GCF_002891405.2. NCBI lineage: Eukaryota > Metazoa > Arthropoda > Insecta > Blattodea > Kalotermitidae > Cryptotermes > Cryptotermes secundus. The sequence continues at coordinate 1,960,873 of NW_019741981.1, forward strand.
CCCCCCCCTTGTTTTACTTCATGATGCATTGAATGCCTTAGACTATGTAGTGTTGAATGGTAGGATGACTGGTCAATGAGGAAATGGCAAGAATTTGCACAAAAGCAGCAGTGACCTAAGTGAGGACTACCCAAGCACATGCTTCCGGGGACTGAGGAAATCCATGAAAAAGCTGTCAGGATAGATTTAAACAGAGCACCTCTTAGATCATTCTCTCATAAATCTCTTCCCATTCAAATTTTTAAGGAATTATGCTGGTTAGAATATACACAGTTTAACTTTTTTTTCCCCATAACCCATCCCCCCCCCAAAAAAAATTATGCAGCAATGTGTGTAATTTTCCTAAAAATTTCTACAGATTTCCCAGTCCCATATTACAAGCCTAATGCTGGTTAAGCCAATGCAAAGGCTGCCTTCTACACACTTTCACACAAGTCTCAATTTGAGCATTTTATAGCTTTCTCTTCATGTAGTGAAGATTTTCCCAACCCCTTTTTACATGTAGTTCTAGTTGTCCATGCTAGATTTCACATTCAGTCAAATGACTTGTGATGCAAAGACATATAAAAGAAAAAGATTTTGAATCATCCACCTCCTTTATTGTTTTTTCACAAGTATGGAAGTAAATCCATTTCAACAACAACAAAATAATTATTTGCAATTGTTTGTTTAGAAGCTCAGCCTATGTTCTTTATCTGTACTGCATATTACAGAGTAAGTTAAAAAAAAGTGTTTTTGTGTCAAGTCTGTCAATATTCATTTTAGGAAAGGTTACATAAATTGTACCATATCAAAGTTTACCACACTTAAGCAGTGGAAGATCTGTGTGGCTGACTTCATATTGACAAATTAATCTCACTGTACATTATGTGGGCAATAATCGAAATTTGTTTAAGAACAGCTACAAAATACAAACATCACAAACTTCCCATATGATGGGAAATTCACCTAAATGGAACTGCAAAATTAACAATTTCAGAATTATTATATCAAAACGTATGGATAAGAAGATAAAAGATTCTGAAACACTGAAAAAGAGTTCACAGTTATATGGATTTTCATAACACTGCAAAACATGTATAGAGCAAAGTTCTCCAAGATTTATTACAACACACTTCTTAACTAAAAACGCTAGGAAGTTAATAAGATAGAAAATGTATTTAAGTAAATTAAAGTTCAACCATTTTCATATTGCTGAAATTCACATGTTACTTTCCAGCTTCACATCTGTACAAAGAAGCAATAGGAAAAAATAAATGCACAAACACTTTGTGCCAAATGATTATACACCTCTGTGCACAAGCCAATGAAAAATTTAACAAGTGAAGCAAAGGTAAATTGTGAATTAACAAAAACTTTCATGTGACTTGGTATTCAATTATTTTGTAGGTGATCAAATGTTGCGCACAGTTCTTCTATTATCTTCAAAATTAAAAGTTTATGAAAATGCACATTACCCACTACAAAGTACCAACCACAGAAGACTTGCACAGGTAAACTCTAAAATTTGCATATTTGATTCTCACTATTTTATACAGAGTAATTAATGTTTTCTTACGCTCCAAAGACTTGGAATACTCAGTATTTGCAATCAGTCAAGTTACATTACACATATACTGCACAATCTCAGTTTCGCTTAAAAAACTCATCAGTCAGGATTACGACATTTTCATCGTCACAAATGAAAGCCGCTGGTTAAAAATCTTTTATAGTCTCTGTACATTTTTTTAAATTGCTTTACAATTCATCGTGGTCATCATGTTCCTGAAACAAAAGAAATTAGAGTAAAAATAATTTATATGAATGAATCACTGCCATTATAATAAGCTTTATATAAATTACTTTCCATCATCGGTATTGTATCTGACTTCATTAAAACCACAGAAGCAAATTACTCGCTGCTTTTGTATCTAAGGTTTCAATATTGACGTAATCCACAAATACTGAAGAACAATTTGACCAGACACAGAATAAATGAAATTCCCATGCATAATATAACACTGTCCTGTAATGTAAGTCTTGAGTAAAGAAAGGCAGTTTCCTAGTACACTACTTTGTTTGATTTGAATCACAATATACATGTCAATTATACAGATTAAAATAATCTGACACATCTGTGTACGCACGTTTGTGTCCAAATCTTATTTATCATTTCTTTTGGTAAGCTATTTTCCTTAACTCATTTAAACAGTATTCAAGAAACCTGTCATCATTAATGATGAATATGAAGAACTGAGATGAAAATATTTATCAGACATTATTTTACAGCTGCAGTTAATCCCCACCCCNAACAACTGTCTTTTCAAACAAGTTCATACCTCTCCAGGTTCTACATCCCCTGCATCTGTTGAATCATCATCGTCATCATCGTCGTCGTCTTCATCATCTTCTTCTTCATTTTCTTTAATTGATTTCGCTTCTTCCTCACGCTTCTTCCTTTCCTCCTCATCCTGAGCTTCTTTCACCTTCTTCTCCCCCTCCTTCCAGCACAAATTAAATTTTTACAATAATGAATCATATATTAAATCACTGTATAACTATTTGACTCTGTTTAAGTTCCTGGGCTAAAACAGCAATGATACTGTTTGATAAGTGACCAAAAATTCTTGTACGCAAAATCGGTACAGAAATGAAACCTGTATTTTGCTTGCTTCAATTAAACAAAACAAAGTTCATATACTGGTACAAAAAATGAAAAATGTATATTGACGAAATGTACATAGGAATATTTGGTGAAGACTTCAAAATAGATCTTATCACTTTCATAAATAATTTAATCCAAGGGCACAGGCAGTTGTATAGGAGAAATATTATATCTCAGTATCATATTGTGTGTGTGAAATTCCTCCATGTTATTCTGTCACAACAGAAAATATAGATACACCTTACATTCATCAGTTATTACATGCTTCAGCCCACTGAGGCATCATCAGGTGCCTGACTTGTTACATTTACCTGTATCTCTCTGCTACTATTCGTTACATTAGCCAGTGTTTACTTATTGGAATACTGTTTTTTTAGTAATACTGTCATGTATTTATGTGCGACTACTGATGGGGTGTATTGGTGGAAGGGTTTATTGACCACACGTATACGCCATTCAGAACTACACTTTACAGATCACTAACCCACACAGACTAGTTAAGTGTCCTCAGTCTGTTGCAGTCTCCACTAGACATTCCCTGCCAACGGCTTCTACCAGTGGAGATTCTTCAGTTTCCTGCACTCAGGTCCTCTTGTTACAGCTGCCAGTGCAGAACTCATCAACTGACAATTCAACTAACTCGGTCCCAGGTTGGTGGCCATTTCACACCCACCCAATTCTCTCTCACCCACCTGCTACTTCACACCACTTCACTCAACTAACAGATTACAACTGATTAAAGCTTGGCAGGTGTCCTTGTTATATAATCCCAGGGCGAACCCTTAGGAAACACTGCCTCCAACAATCCTATTGTCATAGACAGCAGTCTAGCATAGGCTGGATATCATTTCCACAAGAATGTTTACTGAGCCATCGTTTAGAAACAGGTGCTTATCTGCCTACTGCACAGCAACGGCTGTACTCCTCTGTTTCGAGGTCTCTACCCAGCAATGGGTCTATATGCCAGAATATGTAATGCCATTATATACAAACATTAAATTAAACATATATAAAAGGTTTTCTTATGTTGTGTTTGGGAGTGGTAGTTCTGTGTAGATATGTCTCTTCTGCCGATGTATTTCTTTGAGAATTCATTCTTGTCTTGTATAGATGTAGTAAGTGCTTTGTTGGCTTATGGGTATGTGATTGCATTTTCATCTCATGTTCCTTGTATCTGGGAGAAATGCTGTGTCTTGTATGTGGTGGTTGTGAATGTGTGGCTGCATTTCAGTTCTGTTGCTTACTGTATCAAAGAAGTATAAGATACACGATTACAGATTCTGTTATACCATTTACATATACCGTACCGTGATCCAATCATATACCCATTTATATACTGTAAAATTCCTGGTTGTCTGGTATCCAGGCATCCTCAATTTTCATGCCACCAACAAAAATTTCAAAGAAAATTTTCCACTGTTACAGACTTGTTCAAAAACAAATGTGTGCTGCACATGTTCACCTGCAATGTGGTGGTTCCCTCACTCACCACTGGCAGTTCTACCCATTGTCTTCCCCCGTGCAGGTTATCATCACAATGGAGGTTAGTTAAATTTATGATTGTGTCACAGCATTATGTATCTGAAATCTTTAACCATCAATTTTCTATACTGACTAGGAAGGCTTCTTTCTCAATGTGCAGTAGTATGTAGAGAGAATGAAGTGAGAATTCAGAGTGCAGGTTCCATATTTTCTAAGAGGATTCCCTCCAGGCCATACCGAGTTACCTGCCAGCTCTGGCCAGTTACAAATGTATACCAGTGTATTTTTATTGGTGCGCTATGGGATACTTACAAAGGTAGGCTTCCAGACATCCTCTCCAACTTTCTTGGCATATTCAGGGTCATCTGTTATAAGCACATTATCAAAGATTGTTCCTGATTTCACCTGCCACAAATCAAAGCCAATACCACAGATTTCATCCCGCTTATACAACTGAGGATCTGGTGAGTATTCTGGATTGTCAATTTCAGGATGGATCCATGGACCCTGCAACAACCAATGAACATATTACATTTGTAGCATAAACAAATGATGTGTGTAAGAACTGTCTACCAAATACTGGCACTTTAAAAAAATTTAAATTTTGCAAACATGTTAATCACTTTGTAAGATTTGAGGTTTTCACGGCGGTGACTATGAAGAAAGCAGTCTTCTGGGATGTGGCACCGTGTAGATATGGTGTTAACCAACGTTTCGGAGGAACGTATCGCCTCCATCTTCAGGGTAGAAGGAAAAATAAGAAATCCACAAGTGAAGAGACTGTGAGAACCAGTACAAGCAGTCTGCTTGTACTGGTTCTTATTTTTCCTTCTACCCTGAAGATGGAGGTGATACGTTCCTCCAAAATGTCAGTTAACACCATATCTACATGGTGCCACATCACAGGAGACTGCTTTCTTCATGTTAATCACTTATTTTCCCCATATAAACACGCAACAATCAATCATCAATGAACTCGGGTTACTGGAAATTTCAGTTCAACACACAAGAATAACAGTTGTAACTACCAATGTAACAAAATCAACAACTTGAACACAACAGGTTTCCACATCACAGAATATTGCTATTTACTGCTCAACACTTAACACTGAATACTATGCATGACTGAAACAGCAGAAGCAGCAACAATATTAACCATCTCCCCATCCTATTGTGCCAGACTACTTCTGGGCTTACCCTATTGAGGAGAGGCAGCACAGTCAGTACAGTAACTATGCTAGGCACTCTAGAACCACAGAATTGGGATTCAATTCCTGGCAGGGACAGATATTCATATCTTTATAGCATCCAGACCATCTCTGAGGCCCACCCAGCCTAATATTCAATATATATAAGGAGATCCTTCCCTGAAGATAGAGCACCCATGGTGCAAAACTGTCCACTCACTCTGTTTACTTCTATATGCTGAGCTATATATCCACTCCCCCCATACCTCATCACAGGATATTTAAATAATTATGCACAGGGAAAATTTTACTTTTACTTAAAATAAAAAAAAAATACAAATAAGATACAAAGTGGAGGAGATATGTGATGAGAACACTGGCCCCACATATACAGTATTACTAACAATGGCACTATGAGATGGGAAAGAAAATAAAAATGCTTTCGAGTATGAAGGCAGGAAATTTTCATAGCTTTCAGGGCAGAAGAAAGTGAAATTAACACAGAGAACTGCCAAATGACAATTATAATATATTCCTGATTATTCATGGGATTATTATCTGCTTTCGTACGTTATACATCTGCAGTTTTCTTTTATTCGGAGCAGTATACACAACTTTAACTCTCCTCAATATGTGTTTCTAACACTATTTCAATTTTATGTGCTTCCTTGATTATGCTCTGATGTAATAAGTATGCATTGCAACATTTTGCCATATTATATGCAGTCTGTATGTTTACAGCTAAGAGTGCAGTCAGTATTTTTAATAATATGCCAGTACCTTGTAATTGGGGTTGTCAATCTGTTTTGGTTTCCATTCTCCCTTGTATTCTGGGTTATCGATCATAGGCGGCTCCCATTCACCATCCATTTCATCATCCCAGTCCTCAGGCTTACTGGCATCAGGATCGGGAATATGCTCTGGCTTATCCCAGTCTTCTGGCTTCTTGTCATCTGGATCATCAATAGTCGCCTTGTCATCCCAGTCACTGGGTTTCTTAGCTTCAGGATCTTTTATTTTCTTGGAGGGAAGAAAGTTCCAGTCAGCTTCCAAATCCCCGGATTCTACCTTCTCGTTGTCAATCAGAACCTAAATCATGACAAATCACACCACTGTGAGAAACTGTTATAACACTTGCTTGAAATGTAAAACTTGCTGAATGGAAGGGTGGTACAGTTTGTATACTGAACCCGATATTGTAATATGCACTAAGAGAATAAAATATTAGCTTCTTAAAAACAACACTGAAGTGGAACTGGGGTGACCACATAAAATGACTATTTCAAACACTTCAGCTAATTTTGGGTGAAGGCATCTGAAATTCAAGAAGTTTTATAATATTCAGGTAAATAATGACTTTATTAGTTTACAAGAATATTTAAACTTCAACAATGTGTAATTCTCTCTTTCAGGGGTTTATGCATCTAAATCAAATGATAGAATCTTACCTCATACGTATTGTCTGGCTTAACAATCAGCGTATACAGATGTGTATAAACATCATCCTTGCAGCGAATATCCTTGTTAATAAGGAGATTCTTGCCCTTGTAACTAAATATGACATGAACTTTCTTTGTTCCTGGCCCACAAATGTCGGGCCCAAACATAATTTCATATGGCGTTTCTCCATGCATGTCTTTTGGATCCAACTTGCAGTCAAAGATTTTTGCATATCCACCTCCACAATCAATATTCTGTTCATGTTTCACTGAGAACTGAATAACTAAAGGTTTATCCTTATTGCTAAATGGTTTGAATTTGGTGGACAATGCATAAAATCTAGCATCTTGTGATGTCTGTATACCTGAAAAGAAGAAAACTTGTTTATCCATATGTAACCACTTGTCTAAACACCGTGTATACTGTGCAATAAGCTCTCATACAGAAATACTGAAATCTTTAATTTATCTTAATACCTACTGTTATGGCTTTGTGTCCAAACACAAAGCCATAACAATAAATACACAGCGTAATCAACTCTGTTCTTCCTGCAAATTACCAAGTAGATTAGGTGAAACCACCTAGATGCTCTTCCAGTTTAGTAAGGCTGTGGTGATACAAGCTGCTGGTGGTCTAAAAAGTAATAACTTCATTAGAATCCCATCACACTCATTTCAGCACCTATATTGCATTTTGTCGTTGGACTACTATGTGAGATGTGATCAAAAGTAATGAAACTGAATTCATTTGTCAGGTAAATTGCACTGCACAGATATGTGGCCATAATGAACATATCCTGATATGATAATGCAAGTCCAAGTGTGATTACAGCCATTTAACTATCTTATTGTTTGCGGTTAGCATTTAAATTCTGTGTATTAGTCACACAGGATTAATAATGTCACAGAACAATGATCTGCAATATTTTTTAATGGGAAGACTGGAAAGATGGTAACAAATTTATCAACCGATGCAAACAGCACTTAGAAATGCAATAATTAGCCAAAGTGTTTGGATGCTTCCTACACTTTAAAGGATATGTTGAAAACAAGAGGCTTTCTAGTTGTCTTTCAGCTGCTACACAATCCTTATACAACTGCTTAGGAGCAGAAAGGACAATGATATTCTGTGGCTTCACACTTCCTTGATTATGCTGAAAATGATGAACACTTCTTAAAAGAATATTACAACCAGTGATGAAACATTCGCCTACTATTACTTACACAAACAAACATTAGAGATGGGCCTAACTGCTGGCTCTTGCACCATGACCTTAAATGATCTATTGTACATACTCCTCAATTTTACCCCCTCACCTATCCTACATTTCGAATGAAGCGTAGGATTTTACTTACAGGGGTATCATGATAGTTGTCTGGTTCCAAAAAATAATGGCCCAGGTGACAAAATCTTAAATAAGCTATTGTCTCACATTCGCATAGGATGTGTATGGCTGATTCATGTTTTTTTAGCACCTTTCACAAATTTGGCTGTCAATCTCATTTTTATAAGCAGACATTTTGTCAGTTGGTCTGCAGTTTTGTTACCAACAATACCCTTGTGACCTGGCACCCACACTGGCTTAACTCTGTTATGTTTGGTCAGGATGTATTGATGGCAGTCCCAAACCAATTTTTAGTTAATCTTGTAATTGCCATGGGTTATCTTTCCAATATGTATAGTATTTTAGTTTTCACATACTGAGTCCGAATATTTTCCATCAGGTTTCATAAGCTTAACTGCCTAAATATAACATTTATACAAAAACTGTTAACATAATATAAGTGGGGGGGGGGGCGGTACAGACTTTCTGGCTAAATAATGCCGATGAAGCTATGGGCTCTCGATGAATGTCTGCTTCAAAAGTTTTAGTGGCAGGGCACAAAATATGCATCTTCAGGCCACACAATGAAGTACCAAAGAGTCTTTCAAATCTAGACAAAATTAGTATACACGCAGCTGTGCTATTTGATGGGTGCTGAGGCCAGTATCATACTCCAACCAAAAATGTACATGCAGATGTTGAATGTCTTATATAAATAAATGTCTGTATACATGTTTTATAGCTAAATACGTATCATTTCCTAAATACGCACCTTTGTCGTTTTCAGCATCGTTAAAGAATTTTCCATTAGACCGAACGAATTTGCCAAATTCCTTCCCTGGATGCTCAGAATACACCCAATTATTCTCCCAGGAATCTGAAATGTTTACAATTCGTGTTTATTTAATTTGTACGTATAAATAGTGGTAATAATGACTCTTAGATAATACTTATGAACACAGTCTAGTACCAAATATATACGTGGACTGCCCTATCCAGGATGCGGCTAAATGTCATACATGAATAATACAACTGGAAATGCCTACCGTCCAGGAATTTCTCTTCAAAATAAACTTCTGCATTTACTACAGAGTATGCCATAAAGGCACACAGACTTAGGAAATACAGCATTTTGTTGTGGAACAGAAACTCACACAACCGGCCACACTCACACACAAAACCTGACGAAGTAACACCGGCACAACGGGCACAACCAAGAGTTCCGATGCAACGCAGTAGACAGACAGATGGAATACTGCTATTGGTTCATTCATTTCAGCCAATCAATGCCAACCACGCTCAGGACAGATAATAAACTCGCTCGAAAGGAAGGACCAGACTCTATAGCCTCTCTGATCTGTAATCTCTGTCCGCAACATCTTTGATGGTGCGTCATCATCAATCAGGACCGTAGATAATTAATACGCTTAGAATATGTCTGTATTCTAGTTCTAATACACGATGGAGAACATTATCCAATATCGGGGATCGTGATGAATAAGTAGATCTTATATTTCATAAATAGTCCTACTCAGGGTATGACGAATCCTCAGTTATCTTTCAGACAGAGTATAAACGCGCGTTCAGAACTTTATAGTTGCCGAACCTATAGATCTGATCGATGAGTTTCCATGGCAATGAAATATTTGTTGATAAATATGGTGGCGGCTTGTAGTTAGTTAGTGTAGCATTTTCACTGAAAGTTTGAAATTAGAGTTTCTTTTAGTGTAGTCTAGTTATGTAGTTTAACAGCATGTTTAAAATCGCCTGGAATTTTCTCTAATAATAAAATGTGGCCACAACGCAGTTCGCTTCTCCAAGCATTATCTGATTCAGAAAGTCTATCAACACGGTCAACACCGTCCAGTTACAGTATATCCAAAGTACAGACTATGATGAAAGTAAGCATTAGTGAAACAAATAAAGGTGTTAAACCACAAAAGGAATTCCTCTCGAAAATTGTAGACAATACGAAACCATCGAGATTAGGGAAATCATGTTCTGAGCTTAAAAATTGTGATGTTAATAATGTTCTTCAAACACTCAAACGATTTGATGAGAAATATTGTCGAAAACCTGTAAAAGAACAGAACATAATTCCAATTCGAACTGACGTTTTATTGCCTGCCTTTCATACAAATAACAAATCTTCATCATCTAACGTGAATTCCAGTATAAAATACTCAGGTAAGGACCTTAGTTTTTCATCATCTCCAAATATTATTCCTCTGAATTCTGGTAAAGATATATCAAACAAAGAATCATTTGATAAGCTGGGGAATCCGTTGACCAAAATAAATAGTTCTAGCCTTGTAGAAGCACACCTAAACTGAAGGAATGGTTTTATTCAACAAGAAGTAGATCACTCCCTGCATATTCTTTACCAGAAATGAAAATATTTCTCTTGAATCCAGTGTCCAATATTCTGATTGTTTAGTATTTTCAGATAACACTACTTCCAAATTAGAAGTTCAGTTAAAAGAAAGGTTAAACTAATCCAAGTCTGTGTGAACTCTTTAAAGGAAGTAAACCATATCCTGAGTTCTGTTGAGCATTTCCAAAGGGAAAGGAATCAAGTTAGAAACAAATCATCTTCAAAAACGCCTGCATGTGGAGAAACAAGATATCAATTCAATACAAAGGAGTCAAAATTGGAAATTCGTGATAAGCTGAACAATAGTTTAGCTGATAACTCTATTCTTGAAAAACTTTGCTTTAAACTGGCTGAAAGTGAGGACAGATTGGTCAGTTACTGTAGTAATTCAGTAGGGAATATATTTACAAGTTCTGAATTGGTGCTTAATCCTCAGATGGGCATGAGTGTCCTTTTAAAAGAACATGCAGATCAAGATTTGTTATCAAGTAATGTCCCTATTTCAGATAAGAACATCAACAGTCACACAGAGCTTGCTAAAGCTAAGAAGGAAACTGAACCAGAAACAGGCCAAGATAATTCAGATGTGTCAGAACTGAGTGATTCAAATGTTTCATCAGTAGGAAGTCACCGGCTTTTCAAACAAATGCCTTATAAAATTCTTACTTTTGAAGACCTTATTGCTGCACAAGAAGTGCAAAACTTGGTAGATGAAACAAATTCAGATATTCAAAGTGGTATAAAAGATTTGAGAGAAAAAGAGGTAATGTCAGCAAAAGAAGGTAGCATTATTAATGATACAAGAAAAGTCATACATTCAGAAGGCAAACAAAACTCTGTATTAGAATCAGAAGATGAAATTAGTGAAGTCATTGAAGAAGAAATTGAAGCAGAGAGCATTGGTTCCTTAACAGAGGACAATAGCACCAGCATCAATGATTCATCATTCAGAACAAATTCATCATATGAACGAATAATGAACCAACTTTCTGATCATTCTGCAAATCAAGATGTAGAAAAACATATTTTCTCAAAGGAACAAAATGTGTCAAGTGGGCAATGTGATATAAGCGATAGGTCTTTGTCTTTACTGCTGATGTCTATCAAATATAAAGAAGAAGCTAGTGATAATGATATTGCCCATTCTTCTTCAGTCAAATCAGAGTCCAGAGATAACATTCCATCAACAGTACATGGAAGTGGTTGCCCTTTAACAGAAGAAACAAGCAATCCTTTGGATTCTCAAGAATTTAGGTTCCTTAGGTCTAATTCTAATAAAACTGACATGAAACCTTTGAAAAATAGAGAATACTGCAGCATTGGAGTTCAGACCGAATCTGACATGATTTATCATCCTATATCACATGCAACAATTGAGACTGAACATTCATCTTCCAGTCAGCCAGTAATGCACTCAAATACTGGAGAATCACGAAGTCTTCAGGAGATTATCCCAGTGTATAGGTACTACTCGAGAACAATGGAATTTCCAGGTTAGTTAAATTTCTTTACCCATTGTTTGAACAGGAGACAAAAATAGCACAGAAATAATACTACAGAATTAAGTCGTTGAGAAGCTAATAGCTGCCCAGTTACTAAACAAATTCCCAGCATTTTATGGAACCCAAATGTTCTTTATTATCTTCACAAGAGCCACGAACTGGTGTGTATCCTGTGTCAGATTAAACCATTCCTTATTCTCCATCCTATTTTTTAAGATCCATTTTAATATTATCCTCTTATCTATGCCTAGATCTTCTTAGTGATCTCTTTGATCATCCTAATAGTACACAGTGGTGAGTACAAATAATGAAAGTTCTCATTATACACCTTTTCTCCAGCCTCCTATTACCTCTTGCTTCATAGGTCCAAATGTCCTCCTTGGCACCTGTTCTCAAACACCCTCTGACTATGCAAATGTTAAATTGAAGTTATCCGTGGCCATGATTAGTTATTATGCCATGAAGACATATGGAGGAGTGGAATTGTAGCTCCACCATTCTTACCCCTGGTGAACCAATCCCAGGTACTCATTGTGTAGGTGATCAGATGATCAGATGGGCCCTAGAGCTGCTCTTGACATTATGGAGAAGAGAGAAATCCCATGTCCCTACAAGCAATCAAACCATAGTTCCTCAGTTGCCCAGCTGGTAGCCTAATTGTGTAATAAGGGAACTCTTCTGGCTCCTACCCTGAGACTGTGTTCTTCCTTTAATGTCATAATTCAAGTTCCACACTCAAACAAATTACTGCTCTGTTTATTTCAATCTTTATGATTTAGATAGCAGAAGGGAAATCTAAAGGTTTTGAACGAATGGTAGAAAATATTCACTGAATTTGACCTGCTCTTTCATTTCTTCATGAATCCAATTTAGATTTGTTAGTGTCATTCCCAAATATCCCAACTTTGCCGCGTGTTTGAAGTATCTGTTGTTTGTCTGTATGTTGTGATCGTGGTCTGCATTCTGGTGATGAGAAATCAAAATGTACTTATTTTTCTCTGAGTTTGCTTCTAGAACAACCTACTTAACTAGCATCCATTAGAACTTCTGTATTTTTTAATTGAATTTATGATGTCCCCCCAATAAATTCATATCATCAGCATGGACAAGAATATATATATATATATATATATATATATATTGCCGAGCAGAGGCGGAACAGTGGAGTTATGCAACCTGCCTCTAGGTACTGGCTTGGTAAACATTTCCATGTATCAGAGAGTGCTATGAAAGCGGTGATGTCATCAACAATAGAGACAGTGTTTTCCATAGCAATAGAGTTATAATTGAATGTGATTAAGAGAACTTGTAACCAAAGTGCTAATAAATCTGATCGTTCAGTCATCCAATCTAGAAGCCATTGTTTTTGTCACACGTTGTTTACACATGACAATATGAAGACAAAAAATTCCGGAAAATGTAAACATCGCTGCCATGATGACAAAAGAGAACACAAGAAGGAGTAATATAGAAGGAGACTCAAACACATCGTTGTTAAATTATTTTAATAAGAATTTGGTTTTTTAACAAATATACCTTTGGACTTAAACGTCTTGAGTGGCAAGAAAGTTTAGAATGCAGCATAGCAGTTCGTATGAATCATTGTATATACCTGAAGTGGTAATAAGGAGTAATAATGAGGGAAATTGAAGCAAGAATAGTTCCATTGGAAGGGAGCCGCTCTTTAGAGAGGACTTGAGCACAAAAGCATAGGAATAGCCATTGTTAGAAGCCATTACCAGGTAAGTACTTAGTGTGTGTACTAGTGATTTGTTAAGTGTGTGGAAATTAGCGATGGCGCTATAATTAAATGGAATTATGGGTTTTATGTTAAAGTGATCAATAAATCCAATCAAATCCAAAGTCCTGTGTGTAGTCACTCCATACTATTTGACAATGCATAGAAAAAAGGTTCCAGATTAAATTAAGAAAACATTTTATGAATATGAACCCAGGATATCTTAGTCAGTGCAGCAACAGGTTGTGTGTTGGACAAGCAAACAAAGTCGATTAACAAATTATTTTACAATTAGTTAATAAAGAATACATCAAGAATATTGTACTTCAGTAGAGAGTATATCAGCTAATTATATGAGTTCTTTGTTGCAGGAAAAGGAACTCCAGTTGATTTGGCATTCAGTGAGATTATAAAGCACCAGATTGAATTAACAAAACACTTTATAAATAGTCAGCAAAGAATGTATCAAGCATATTGTACTTCAGTTGAAAATATGTCGGCTAATTACAAGCCTGTTACTTTAGAGGACACTAAACAGGTAAGCTGTTATCAACTAAATGTTGTTGTCATAAGCAGAATATGAAAAATTACTGTAAATATGTAGCAGTATGCTGTGATGGTAACTGCTTTCATGCCCTGAGACACGTATGCTTGCCCTTATCCTTCTGATTTCTGTTTCCATTGTTCACTGCATGACAGTCTATAGATTCCAGCTCTAGCCTCTGCTTCCTGCTACAAATGCAGTGGGAGTAATCCAAGGAGGACCTCAATTGCTGCTATAGGAGCCATCATCATTGCTCCATTAATACCCAAGCAGGCAGATCTTTGTAGTTTGCTAAATTCACCTTGCATATGTTAAATTTCACCCTAGGCTTCCACACACTGACACAAAGGTAGTTGTGGGTCTTTCATTAAAAGCATATAACCAATACAGCTCCTTTCGCCAAATTCACTAAATTCTCGCAAACATGCCTTAACAGATCCAGAAGTTCATTACCTTATCCAGCTGCTACTTCCAGAGAAGACCCTTGTATAAGTTTAGTCCACAGTACTTAACATCACTGGATAGCTGGAATATGTTGCCAAAGAAGGTTGATTCATTATGTCTCCTTATGCCCCTCTTCTTAGTAAAAGGTATGATTATCTTCTTGTAATGTAAAGGAAGCTGCAGTTTACTAGGAAATGTAAATTAATAGTATTCACATAGATATATGTATATATGTTCCTTTATTTGTATTATTTTGATTTAATGAACTTGTTAATCTTTTTCAGTTCATCCATAATCATTTCAAATACAGGCACAGATTGAGAGAAGAGCTGAATCAGTAGGTATTCTTTCAAACACACACAAAAAAGATAGACAGTTCTTACAGTTTCATCTGATTTGTGAAGCAGAGCATTTTAGTATGTATTTAATAATTAGTCCTTTAATTCTGTTCTTCTTTTTTAATTTCTGGGAGGCCTCTTTCATTTTACATAATTTTTAAATGTTCCTGTAGCTCCCCTCTCTATAATTTTAGCATTTCTATATTTTTAAAACACTCCATATAACTTACTAGTGCTGCATTCAACCTAATATGGTAGTATTTTTCTGTCTAACCCTTCATATGCTAAACTTAACTTTCAAAATAAATTCTTTCATTTATTTGTATAGTTCCATGCTACACGATTTCAATTAACAGTAATCACGGATTATAGGAAACCTTGAGAGTTGGCAGATATTGCAATTAAATTGAAAGTAACAGTGTCTGATAATGTAACTTACTTGAGAGTTCACTAGGTAAATTGTACCTGTGGTTCCTCACAGTAATGTAATAAGTTTTCAGGGTGTGACATCTTTGAATACATGTTATAATATTGACTGCAGTACTGCATTTGTGTCTGTACTCTTCTCAGTAATATTTGATTTTACAGTCTGTTTGTTGATGTTAGTTTTGCACTGGCTAAATCAGGGTAGCTATAATATAAAATCCTTTCATTTATGAGTGTCCTTCCTTAGGTTTTCATATGCTGCTTGGCAGCCATAACAATTTGTCATTACTTAAAATCAACCATGTCCACCTCTGTCTCGTTACTTGATATCCACAATATTATATTTAAGCATCCTGTTACACTCACACAATATATATGAGACAAATTCTGTCTTAAGTGCAACAATTTAATTGTAGTTCAACAACTACAATTAAATTGTTGCACTTAAGATGGAATTTGTCTCATATATACTTGATATCCATTTAATGCCTGAACCAATCACTATGCAGCAACATGGTGGGAAATAATAGAACATCACTCAGTGGGATTGGGGGCACATGGTAGCATAGTTGGTTGAGGCACTATGCTACAAGCCAGAAAGTCGTGGGTTCAAGTCCTGATGAGGTCATTGGATATTTTCAATTGACCTCTTCCTTCCAGCTGCACTGTGGCCGTGGGATCGACTCAGCCTCTAACAGAAATGAGTACCAGGAATTAATTAAATAATTTTCCTGGGGAGTAAAGCGTGGCCAGTGCCTAAGGCTGACAACCTTACCGCCATCTTTGAGCCGATTGTCTAGATAATGTGGGACCCTCAACGGCTCACAACCCTATGGGCCTTCAAGGCCTGTTACAGGGATAGCTTTACTTTTTACTTTACTCAGTGGGATCATATATTCATAAGATTATCAAAATAGATAATCAGTTTCATTATTTCAGTGCAGTTTACTTTAAAAGAAACACAGGTAAAACATAGATACCAAGTTTCAGTGACTCTTCTTATTATTATTCTAATTGCAGTGCAGTTTATGAGTACTTTTGGTGTCTTTTCTCCCTCTTTTTTGTGTCTACTAGAATATGTGTATAGTTTTGGATGTTGGGAACAAGCCACATAACCTGCTGAAAGTTTTCCATTTCGGCAAACGTTGCATTTGTCATATTCAGGGTGAATGCCTTTGGAGGGAGAGTTTCTGAAACCCCTATAGAGATCTGACAGTGACCAGTGAGGGGAAGGTGGAGGCGTAATTGGACAAAATAAGGAGCAGAGTACTATCCAGTAAAGATGAAAAATGTTCAAGAAAAGAGTTAGTGTTATAAACTTTTAGAGATCAGATGGTCAGAAAACAAGGTGATTGAAAGCATTTTAGTGACTCAAAGATTTTGAAAATCGGCAAAAAAAAAATTTAGCTCTTGTTAGGAGAGGAGGTGATGAAACTGTTTTAGCAATCACATGGCTATGAGAAGAGGTATTAAAAAGTTTTAGCACCCATTGTGTTTGTCAGCATGGGCAAGTTCAGCAGTTTGATTATGGTACAGCTGCCATTGAGACACCAGATTGGAGAACAAGCAATCAGCAATAGCTCAGCACTCTCCAGAGACTAAACGCATCAACGACTTCAACAGAATAGAGGTCATGGCCAACATCTGGACCTACCATCCCCACATCATCAAGGGACTGTTTGAAATAAATGAACACCCTCATAGCTTCAACCATGAAGATGGATATAGACTATGATGTGTAATTGTACCAACCGTCTTACAGTGCACACAATTTCACCTTTCTCTTCACTACATGTTTCGGCCCTAATGTGCCATCTTCAGGTGTGGTTTTATTTACATCAAACCATTGCACTGTATGCCATCATGTCTCCTTTATAAAATGATTAAAATGTATATATGTCATGTATAATAATAAAGTTTATATATTAAAACTTTTCAAGATTTATCATCTATACGTCGCACTTCAAATTTCGTGAGTTACATCAATCCTCTCCTATGGGAGTATTCTTTCTATATTCTTGTGTATATTGTGTCCTTCCCTTGTGACTGTGTGCGTTGTATAGACTAAGTGAAGCCTTGCTTCATCTTTTCCTCCAAACCAATCACTCAATCAACTTCAACAAACCACTGAACTTAACCCATAGAAACTGACACAGTGGGTGATAAAACTTTTTCATCACCTCTTTTCCTAAACCCTTGATCACTAAAACATATCTCATCATCTCCTTTCCTAATCCTGTAGTCAGTAAAATTTCTAATCACCTTTTTCCCTAACATTTTGTCGCTAAAACCTTTTTCTTCACCCCTTCCCCTAACCACATATTCATTACAATTTTTTGGTTGCCTCTTTTGCTAATTGCGAAGTGTCTGCTTTCATTAATTCTTTTCCTGGCCATCTGGTTGCTAAAAGGTTTTTCACTGTCTTCTTTCCTCAGCAGTGTGACCACTCCCTATTGGAAAGAGCCCCACTCCTCTGTTTTGTCCAATGACACCTCCACCTCCAACTCATTGCCCAGTGCCATGCCTATATAGGGCTTCCAATCCTACCAAAGACATTCATTCTCAAGATGGTAACTGCAGTGTGCCAAATCACTGGAGATCCCTTAGCATTCTATATGGCTTACTTGAAAGCCAATTATATATTCAAATCCAACTGTGAGAACCTAACTAAAGAACAGGAATCCCATGTCCAGAGTAGAAAATGGAGGGTTTTGGTGGCCTAACCTATGGTCTTATAATATATACTTCACAGTTGGGAATAAATATTCTGTATTTAGAAGATGTATTTATTACATAAAAAATGAGCCAGGACATCTCATTCAGTAAAGCGACTGGTTATGAACTGTACAGTTTGGAGTCAGTTTCTGACAGCAACAGGTTTTCCTCTGCAACAACTTTAAGACTAGCCATCTATCCAGTGGCTAGTAAATGATTTTCCACAGGAGTAAAGCAGCCAGGACATGATGACAAGTTATGCTCCTCCATCTACTGCTGAGCTCAAGAATGCACAAAACCTCAACTCCCTTTATCCTATACACTTCCTTGGCTCTAATCTCATTCACAATGACAGTTTCATTTCTACTACATAAAAGTATAATTAAAATGCAAGTATGCAGTAGAAAAATCTGTGCATTAATAGTGCAATGATAAATGTATATGTTGATTACCAATAAACGTCTGTGATCAATTGTAGTAATTAGAAGTAAACAATTGTTTACATTAAGGATACTGCTACATTTTGGAAATTTTCAATAAATGATTATTATGAAAATGCTACTGTGGTATGTGTACATAATACAACTTCTTGTATGTTTTTCCTCGTTCCTTTAAACATGCTGATAATGGTGTTGCTAAATAACAATAAAAAAGGATAAAACACTAAGGATCTGACAAAAGTCTCTGTCACTGTTTTCATGACTTAAAATCATTGCACCCTGATGTTTAAACTGTTCAAGAATATGTCACTGATTGTCTGAGAGCATTAAGGATAAGAATATTTTTTTAAATTAGTTTTATTGTATGTTTCAATATTTGGCTTATTTTCCAATTCTCTTTAATTTATATTTTTATTACAAAAATTTAGAAACGTGGCAGATGCCTGGCTTGTACCACCCCTACTCCACTGTACCAATGCATACATAGTACAATGTAGCCTAAAATAAAGAAAATTGTTAATGTTTTTATTGTTACTGATAAAGAGGTTATAAGAAACCTGTGTATGGAATTTTGGAGGGGACCAACAGTTTTAAAGTGGAAATTTGAATGACTGGTGCAATAATTTTAGATTCAGTAAGCATAAGCTGTAGAAGGAGGTGTACGAATTCAACCCACCACTGAAGTACATGGGGATGTCAAAATAGAGAGTAAGCCTAATTTTTGTAACAAAATTTAGTTTCAAAGGAAAAATTTGATGATTAGGGACCAACTTCTGTGTCACCAGTGTAACAGGTTTGTGAATTTCTGTTTTATTTTACAAAATACCCTCCACAGTGAAATCTTATATATGCCTATGCTACTCTCCCAGCATGTATCACTCATAGATATTTAAAGGGTCAGTTTCAAATTCACAGAGTAGAAGTGTTTTGTTTCTTACACTTCTTGCATTATGTGTATATTATGTTACCAACTGTGTTTATTAAGTAAGAAACAGCCTTATGAAAATTTTGTTTATTAAATGTTACTGAATGGTGTTTGTGGATTGAAAGGTGCATCACATCTATTCTTTATTCAATGAACTGTTGTCTTCCAATGCTTGTGGTCTGAAACCAGTATATTGAAATTTCTAAGCCCCTTTCTCCAATACATCGCCTACTTTAGCATAATTTTTTTGCCAAGATAATTTAAACAAGGCATTTTATGTGAAAACATGCCAGTTATTGAGGAAAATTAGCGTTATGACCAGCATTTCTAGGTAAGGTAGTAGAATGAAATTTAAGGCATGTATGAAACCAAATGAAATATTTAAGGATGAGAGGTGTTGAAGGACCATATATTTGACATCAGTTTTGCTATTGGTCACTATAAAAGAAACGAAGGCCTGGGCTTCATTAATTAAGCAGCATTCCATGAGGACGTATGGGGGAGTGGAGGTATAGCTTCACCAGTCTTGACCTTGGAATTATATGCAGGTCAACTTAGTATAAAAGTAATTTAACCAGATTTTGTCCTTCATATTGTTTAATTCCAGAATATTCTAGAAAACTGCACACGGGTATCGCCTGGCTTTCTTGCGGGGGGGTGGACGGCCGAAAAATTTTCCATAAGCTAACAAGTATTTAAGACTATTTTCACTAATTTGAAAAATACGTTAATTTTCATTATTAACGTTTGGTGGATTTCCATTTCTTAAATATTAATAGTTTTCCCCCAAATACTGCAGGGCGGTTCCCTCACCTTCGCTAACATTACCAAAATGACAAATGTCGATCTATTCCATCCACACCTACATATTTGGATATATTTGGATTTTCATTTCTCCGCCATAACAGACAAGTGCTGCTCCTTGAGGTAGTTGCAGTAACTTGTGGAGCATCTGTGCCTATTGAGCACCAAACGATACGTACAGGTTGTTTTGCAGGTAGTGCTACCTATATTAAAAGTAAGGAACTAAACTTTTTTTTTTTTTTTTTTTTTTTTTATTTACATAGATTTAGCAATCAGAATTACATTTAATTCTATAAGCTANGAGGATTATATGGCTAGCGGGAATAAGCAGACGATTTCTGCAGTTTGTACGGCTCGGTCGAATAGCAACTGCCTGGGTTTCATTGTTATGAGTGTGGTGTCATTGTTACGATCCCTATAGGTGGTATCCAGTGTCGTGTAGACTTCAAGATTAAACGTAATATCAGTTCGGAAATATATAACTTTATTGTACGAGTTTACAGCTTCAAACTTGGAGAGCATAAGAAACCATTTACTTTCCCCGTTTTTATCTGTCATCTAAATTTGAACACAAAGGTAAGATTAATGCAATCTAAAAATAGTTTTTGTTAAGTTAACTAAGGCACTTTCTTGAATATGTTTGACATATTGTGCATTCTTCCGTGATTAACCGGGAATATAAGGATCAGTTTTCAGGCCAGTAAATTGAATACTGCATGTGAAATAAAAATGATTGTTATTAGAATTAGTAATAATTATTTTAGCGGATGCCGTGATTTAAAATATTGTGCTGTAGGATTCAGTTGTTTGTTACACATACAATATAATTGTAATATATTTGGAATGAGGGAGAACTACTTCAGCAGTGCAAGGAGTGTGTAATTGTACATATTTACAAGAATAGTGATAGTAGTAATTATCGAGACATCATTCATATCAGGTAAAAAAGGAAGGTAAAGCTATCCCTATAACAGGCCGTGGAGACCTATAAGGTTATAAGAAGTCGAGGCTCCCACATTTTCTAGACAGTCGGCTCACAGATGGCGGTAAGATTGTCAGCCTCACGCGCCGGCCGCCCTTTACCCCAGGAAGATTCCTGGTACTCATATCTGTTAGAGACTGAGTCGATCCCAGGGCCATAGTGCTGCTGGAAGGAGAGGAAACTATTGCGGGTCGTCAGTATGAATTTCGGTGTAACAGATCAACTACAGACCAGATATTTTTTGTATTTGTCAGATACTGGAGCAGAAATGGCAGTAAAATGAAACAGTTTATCAGCTATGTACAGAATTTAAGGAAGCCTATGATTCAGCAAGGAGGACGGCATTTTACAGTATTCTCACTGAGTCTGGAATATCCCATAAAGTAATTAGGATAATTAAAACATGTTTAAATGAAACCTGTAGTAAAAAAGGCAAAGTTGCCCCCTTTAACTAATTAAGCATCACGCCATGAAGACGTATAGGGGAGTGGATGTATAGACCCACGTTTTCTTTACCTTGGAACTAGTTGAAAGTGAGTCGTCAGCTTCACGCCCCGGCCGCTTTACCCCCGGGAAAAGAGCCCCCGGTACCCATTGGATAAGAGGCTGGGTGGGCCCCCGAGCCGGTTTTTACTACATGGAGAAGCGAAAATTCTTGACCCTACCGGGTCGTCCAGCCCGTAGCCAGTCGCTATACAGACTGCGCTATCCCGGCCCATGAAACCTGCAATAAAGTATGTATAGGTAAATATTTGACACACAGTGGTCTAAAACCAGGGGATGCATTATCAATGTCCAACTTTAGTCTAGAATACACCATCAGGAAAGCCTGGAAACCAGGAAGGATTGAACTTGAACGGGACAGTTCAGCTGATACAATCGTGTGTCAGTATTCTGGGAACATCATAAGTACGACAAAGAAAAACACACTGACGCTAGTAAGGAGGTTGGTTTAGATGTGGACAGAGAGAAAACTAAGTAACAAGTTGGCCGCGCCATAGCTCAAGCGGTTAGTCGCTGGCTTCTCACCGCGGTGCCCCGGGTTCGATCCCGGGTCTGGTCAAGTGGGATTTGTGGTGGACAAAGTGGCGCTGGGGCGGGTTTTCTCCGAGTACTTCGTTTTCCCCTGCCAATCTTCATTCCACCAAATTCTCCATCATCATAATCACCCGGGGCAGGCTACAATAGGCCAATCAGTGGCCGCCGTGCCGAGTGGAGCCAGTTGGACTCCACCCCCCACTAAGCGATTTTTTTTAAAAAGTAACATGTTTCTGCCTCATCAGTAGAATGCAGATCAGAGTCATAACATAAAGATAACTAACAGATGCTTTGGAGATATAGTATTTTGGAATGGTGTAAAAATATATTAAAATAGACGAAGCTGCGTGTATATATAATTTTGCCTGTAATTTCACACAGCTATGAAACTTGGTCTCTCACATTAAGGGAAGAACATACACGTAAACCGAGGGTATTTGAAAACAGGGTGTTCTTGATATGTGGACCTGAGAGGGATGTGAATAATAGGAGAATGGAGACAACAGCATAAGTTGCTCTCCTCGCCAAATGTTGTTAGAATGATCACATCAAGGGAGATGAAATGGCGAGGTCTTGTAGCATTCATGAGAGAGAAGAAACTTGAATAAAGTGGTAGGAAAACCTGAAGGAAAACCTAAACGCAAATGGAAAGATACATTAACATTAGACATATAGAAATAGGATGGGAGGGTATGGACTGGATTCTTTTAGCTCAGGGTAGGGATCAGGTGGCTATGAACACGGTAATAAACCTCTGAGTTCTAAGAACTTGTGTGAAATACTTGACAAACTGAGCAGCCATTATGCCAGCTCAAGAAGGACTCTGCCTCAGGCAGATAGTTATTGCTCAAACATCGTCTGTAGAACCGATTTTATCAGTTTACTTAGATGTTACACTATTGCATTAATTAGCAACATCTTTTGACACTGTTTGTCGTTTCAGGCTGTTTTCTATTACGGTACATGTTCAACACAAATGAGAAAACTTTTCAGGTACCGATGTACGCGACCAAAACAAGAAAAATTTCCATATCAACAGGTGTCCGGAAACATATAACTTGTGAGTTATTGCCGAAAGAGCACAATTTTTAAAAGTGCTCAAAATGTCCTCCATGAGATTCTATGCACGCCTCGACACATCCCATCATGGACCGCCGCATCCGTTGAAGATGCCAGGGAAGTTGAGTATAGTCTGACAGGCATCCACTATGGGATGGTAAAGTGCCTCTTCATTGTCAACGGGAGCTGCATAGACTAAGGATTTTAGGTGTCCCCACGGATAAAAATGCAGAGGATTCAAATGTGGCGAGCCTAGATGCCATGCAATGGGTCCCTCTCTACCTATCCATTGGTCATTATAGGTTTTATTGAGAACATCTCGTGCAGCACGGCAAAAAAGTGCCGGAGCACCACCATGCATGTCGATATGGATATTTTTTTCTTGTTTTTGTACTTAGAATTCATGCTCAAAATTTGTCCGCATCTCTCAGTTACGAACTGTCTAGAATACTAGTTCTTCTGCACTGTTGAGTCAGTAAGACTGAATAGTTAATGCTACAGTAAACCCCGAAGGCTATGGTTGAAATCGCTGAACTTCAGTTTCTAGCACTTGTTTTCATTTGTTTATTTACCATATCTAGGTAATCCGGACCGTGTATGGTGTGGGGTCTAAGAGAAGGCTTATATAGAATACCAAAAATCCACCCAAATAATATGTAATAAGTGCTAGGAACGTACGTAAATTCAGCAATGTAACTGTGAACTTCGGTTTCAATCAAGATGACGTTCTTCTGCCATGCGACGCCATGTAATTTGATAGATAGTTACCAAAATTCTGGAGAAAGTGTTTGTTTTCATTTTCAGGGTTCTACCCCGAAGATGGAGGCAGCATATTCCCACAAAATGGTTGTACCTGTCTACCAAAGTGCACGGTGTCACACCCAAGAATACTGTAATATTGATACTTATAGCCGCGCCTTGAGAATTGCGCAATTCAATTTGATCTGTTGGCTAAATAACAGAACTAATATTGTGTTTGATCTTAATAGGTCAATTGAAAATAAATTTAAAAGGCGTTTGAAGGTTTAAGTTGTGTTAATACTACGGCCGCGCGGACTAAGGCATGTACAGTCTTTGGCCCCTGAACATTGGGATCCCGAGTTCGAATCCCATTCGGGGCATGGGTGCTTCTACGCATTTCGTTTGTGTTTTAAATAGGCAGATGCCTTGTGATGGACCCGTCTTCCGTCCACGGAATCGTACCAAACGTGTAAAAGATCTGTAGTTTCCAAAGTTAATTCTGAACTGGAGCAGACCATGGAACCTTGCAGCAATTGCTGAAAGAGTTATATGCCTATGCAATAGAAAGCAGTTATTCTTTTCGTTAAACGTATAGCACAATTCAGCCTGAATATGATAAATATTATCAAAGCATGCCGGTAATCACTAGACTAATATCATGTTAAATTAACAGATAAAACCATACTGTGTATTTGTGAGATTAACGGCCGTGTGGAATCGTTGCGCTGACCACGCGACACCTTCTATCCGCTAGAGTTGGCATTAACTTCGCCGACAAGCGGCGGTCGCTCCGTCGGTATAGTTCGCTTGCGGACTAAAGCAACGGAGTTTGTTTTATTTGTTTTTCTCTTGCTTGTATTTGTGAGTTCGTTTCACGTCGTCTCTGAATACTGCGTAATAGTTTACTAAACTCTCCTCATCCGTGTTAAAACCACAATGTGTTTTGTGTGAGATTAATATATTCTACAAATATTGGTACGATAGGCTACAGAACTTTCGTAATCCGGCCGTTTATAATCAAGGACACGATAGGTTATGCATATTATTGGCAATGAGACGGTAGGACCTAACCAGTGCTGCATGTCCTGTCCGTGACATATTTAGTGTTTCTGTGATTTGTAACACTCATGTATTACAGTTCTAACTTTTTATAAATCCAAGGAGTAATGTACGTTCTTTAAAAAGATATCTTTTTGTAAGCAATGGAGCAGAAAGGAAACCAGCTTCGTTCATCAGCCCAATACTGCTTGGTTACAGATTCTGTTGCTTGGCTATGCTAACTTTGTTCCATTCTTAAAGCGTATAAAAATTAATGGGGAGGCCATGCCCATCAATTACGAAATCATTGTACAGATTACAGTTAAATCTGATATAGGGAGTTTACGCCAAAAGTGTCTAGAAAATTTACTTTCGGTTCATATTCATCCGATATAACCCATATATATAGTGTGACGTGGATGACGCAACGAGAAGTGGGGATCGCGTGAACTCTGTGGTCTCGCGAGTGACGTCACATCCCCCCACTCCTTCAATCAGTACGCAACTCTCTGTGGGCGCCCCCCTCTCCCGCGGTGACGTGGCAGAAGAGCGGCTGTGTTGTTACCAAAGGATAACGCAGCAATAAACAGCTCTCGACAGCGTTGCTAGCAACACCTGTAAACACGGCGTCAGGCAACAGCGATACCTATCACGTAACTGTTTTCTGTGTTGTCCGTGCCGAGGCTAAATAAGGAGCAGCGAACACTATTCAGTAGTGAGTGAGTGATTAGTTAGTGAGTATTGAGCCAGTTACTAGTGAATGAATTACTAGTGAATAACGATTAAAGTCAGTTGAATTGTAGCAGTCGCCGAGTCGGGTTGTATCGAGTGCATGGCAGTAACTACAGGAGAAGCATTTGTGATACTGCCGAAGGCAGTAATTGTGAGATTGTAAATTGTGTAATTGTGAGAGCGATTGGAATAAATTCGCTATATCAAATAATGCGTGAAGTGCGAGTATATAAAACTCAAAATTATATAAGTTTTCTTGAAAAGTATTGTTTCCAAATATTGACATCTGCTATAAATACAAACTGCATTATTAGTGCCAGAACTTTTGTTTTCGGTGTCTTTCTGTATGTGCAGTATGTAACGAAATGAAAAGAAAAATTCCTAGTTCTCTGCTGTTTAATCGGCGACGCTTTTAGTGCGTTGAATTGTAGAATGACTGATAAAGGACTAACTGGGAAAATTTTCGAAAAAAGTGGTCATAGCCTAAAAGAGGTACTATCCCCACATTTACTTGGAGGGACTGGCAAAGAACACGGAAAACATGAGTATGGATATTCAGTGACTCGGTCGATATTCGAACCGAGCACTTTCCAAACATAAGTTCTGAGTATTACCTCTAGACCACCCTGTTCGGTAAAATCTGTAATATTGCAGGTTTACTGAAAGCAGTAGAAAGAGAATTAGTAAAGTATAAGTTAAATTGAGCCGCGCCTTAGCTCAAGCGATTAGTCGCTGGCTTCCCAGAGCGGCGGCCCGGGTTCGATCCCGGGTCTGGTCAAGTGGGATTTGTGGTGGACAAAGTGGCGCTGGGGCGGGTTTTTTCTAGTACTTCGGTGTCCCGTGCCAATCTTCATTCCACCAAATTCTCCATCATCATAATCACCCAGGGCAGGCTACAATAGGCCAATCAGTGGCCGCTGTGGGCCAAGTTGGACTCCATCCCAACCAAGCGAATTAAAGAAAAGTTAAATTGTGTAAGATAGGAGGTCGGATGGGACGAAGGTGGCACTGATCCGGTATATAGTTATACTTTTTTTTTTTTGGAAATTAGAACGAGAATCATGAATTAGGGGCACGAGTTTTCATACTTTAATTAATAACAGCAGCAGTTAAGGTGGTGTATATTTTTACTGACAGTGTGTCCTATACAGTATCAGGTGGTCGTAGGTGTTACTGTTCTAAATGCGCATGCCCCAAAGGAAGATAAACTGATGATAAGAACGATAGGGTCTGTGAAGAGCTAAAGCATGTATACGTCTAATTCCCTAAGCACCACATGAAAATTTTGCTAGGATATTCCAATGCCAAAGTAAATGGAGAAGCTATTTGCAAATCGACAATTGGGAATCAGAGTTTACATGAAATTGTTAGTGGTAAATAAGTTAGAGCATTAAATGTTTGCCTTATCCAAAAGTCTTAATATCAAGAACGCATTAGCGTCCATAGTTTATCTTCCCTAAAAATTGCAACACTTTTACATTCTACACTTCAACACTACATGTTTCGGATTCAAACGGCCATCTTCAGGTGTTTTTATGTTACAGATATTTTACTAAAACTGTGTTAAGAACTGCTACACTGTTTTAATTCGTGTTAAAATCACACGTTGTAGTCTTCTTTTTAAGTGAAACGAGGTAAATTCTTTAACATTTCTGTTGCATATTATTCCACCTCACCCGGGGTGAACAATTGCAACGGGATGCTGAAATACAGAATCAAGAACACAGTTTTCCAAGTTTCAGGATTCACAAATACACTTGGACTTGACGAAAAAACACACAGTCAGATTGATCACATGTTTGTAGAGACGGCATTAAAGTGTAAGTGATGTCCGATGTTGCTGATGAACTTCCTGTTTTCAGTAGTTGTTGAGATATTATTAGGAAGTGAATGAAATTTTGATATGATGAGACTCAGTCTCTAGAAGCTAAACGAGGTGGAAAGTAAAAACAGTATCAGGCTAAAATCTCAATTAAATCCTCAATTTTGATGAACTTAGAAGATGGTCGGCTGGGCGCTGGGAGCTATTTGAGAAAGTATCAGAATTTCAGTCAAATACAAACTGAAGTCGAAAAACCCAGCAATCCCGACGATTACGCGCCACCATCAGAACCATTTAGAATCTACGCGTTAGACATGTTCACACTCTTATACACAGGCACTATCTTCATAGAGGTCTGATTCTGGTCAGAGAAAGATTAAAATTTACAGATATAATCGAAGATATATAAAGATACCAAGGAAGCTGGAAAAATCGTTTGGTAAGAATGTAAAGAGGCTGCCTTCCAGAATTTCCTTTTGGTATCGACCAAGAGGACGAGAAATAGGACGACAAAAATGATAATGGAGAGATTAGGACCATCTTGGGAGTCATAGGAACGGGCCTTAGTGGCCTAACCGCACAAAGCTCATGATAAGTACATGTATATGCGCGTTAAGTACCTTAAGTACAGCGCTCTTTTCCCGGAAAGTAAGGAGCCGACAGTGATATATGGAAAGAAATGAGTGATGCTTCAAGTTCTGAACGAGGGTACGACGAAAATTAAGAATTTAATGTAAAACAAAACATTCATCTTCATCAGAAGGCAACTGTACAAATATATGTTCAGACTTGCCAAGTATGTCTTTGTACGCTTGGTCTTGCCATAGTTGGTCTCGTGTGTAGAACTAGGCTTATGTAGACTGTAGAAGTGTTAGTTGTAATTACAACCTGATGATACTGTGACATGTTGACCCCTACCTCCCCAGCGTAACGTAACGCTCGCGTAATAGGCGAGTTCCCTCCCCGCCACTCCCATCCGCGGTGACATCACGCGGTGACTTCACGCGGTGACGTCACACTGTGACGCGGAACTGCTTCCTACTGTGACGTGGAACGTAACAGGCAATCCTGCGGCTATATATGTAAGCTGCAGTGCCGGTACGAGGACAGTTCTAATGTGGTACCAAAGAGTTCTAGTGTGGCTACCGCAGAGTCGTAACGAGGCCATCGCCGAAGATATTTCCGAGCAAGCCTACGAGAGTGTGTTATCAACAGTTCTCCAGTCAGCGGACTACAACCGTGGAGTATAGCAGCCGTCGCGGGAAGAAGATCCGGACGTGTGTGTGATTGTGTGATTGGGAGCGTGTGATACAGTGATAGCTCCCCTACTGTAAACGTGTAGACTACTGAAGACAGAGTGAACTGATTTGCGCATAGGGTTATAAGTCGTGAAACCCCGCAACAGTGTCGACAGACTAATGCGATTAGGGTTATAAAGTGTGAAACCCCGCAACTGTGTGATAATTAATTGTAGCCGTTATTTGTAGATTGTTAAATAAACCAATTAACCATCTCTACGGCGTCTTCAGTAACGAGTAAACACGTTACACTGGTGTCAGAAGTGGGATCAGTAACGCAAGACACGTTACACTGGTGTCAGAAGTGGGATCAGTAACGAAAACACGTTACAATACTTAAGAAAGCGAAATTCTTGTCATATTTTTCAGGTTGTAAGATCTGCCAAAGCAGAAGTTAAATTCTTACTAGATAATACGTCTTAACATTCACAGTCACAATCCTTCATAAACTGTGAATTTACACCATGCTTTGGTTGGATGTGACACTAAAAACTCCAACTCTGAGGAAAAGACAAAATCGAAGTTATCTGAAGATAAACTGTCGAAGATAATATTTGCATTTAAGAATAAACTAATTGGCGAATGAATAATATTCCACAACGAAATGGTTGCAGTAGCGGTAAAGAACTAGATTCGTATTCGGGAGGATTTCGGTTTGAATCTCTGCCGAGACACCGGTTATTGTGCCTGAGGTTTACGTGGTTTCCCTCGGTCCCTCAAAAGACATATCGGAAGAGTATGTGCATTGGCTCAGGTTTGCTTACTTCATAAACCTTTCAAATTCACCTTTCGTC
This sequence comes from Cryptotermes secundus, assembly GCF_002891405.2. NCBI lineage: Eukaryota > Metazoa > Arthropoda > Insecta > Blattodea > Kalotermitidae > Cryptotermes > Cryptotermes secundus. The sequence goes on from NW_019741981.1 coordinate 1,990,704, forward strand.
TATCACCGTACTATTCGACGCTACTGTGGGTGTCAGTTGACATCAATAAATCGAACAGCAACGCCGAGGAGAAGTGTTCGATATCTCTATGGATTTACATATCGATATAGGCCCATACAAACATGTTTGCATCCGTCAATTCACCAGTAACCAATGAGCCACTGTATTTCTAGAGGGCCCTATAAAGGTATTTCCTAATATATTGCAGACATCTCATTTGATGGGACTAAATATTGTATTGATATGAAATATTTTTATTCGTTTAACTGAAATGTACTTATGTAATCACTTCTGACATTAAGATTGCTGTATCGGCGAAAACCTAAGATATCCATTGCCTTGAGGTTCTATTTGAAGAGAGTGTTCTTGTATTTAATTCACCTGCAGGTCGGGGCACCAGCCCACAGTCCACCATGTTCGAAACGAACACGTATGTACACAGAAAATAACCCGCTGTACCCACTATACCCCTCAATATGGAGACATATGTACCTCAGAAATTTCGCTAACACTACCCACATCCACACCGTGTAAAGGCCTAATGGCTGAATCTGCATCAAAATAAATTATTGTCGTCATTGTTATGGCGATGATGATGATCTTCATCGCCACCATCATAAATACCGCCATTTTATTATTACTCTTCTCACCTGTGTTTATGGGCTGGACCCTGTCAACAGGGCTGTAGTAATTTACGAATTGATAAGGGCAGAAAAATATGAAGCGTTGTAAGACATCATCATCAGTAATCTGTCAAGACGACAGGTGCACAGTCTCTTTCAAAACAGTTCCTCCACTTAATGCGATCTAGAGCTTTCTCCTTCAAATGACAGTATCCTCTTCTGTCCCCAAGGTCATCCAGCATCTTCTTACGTCTTCTTCCTCGTCTTCTTGTCACTTCNAGACATCGCAACTTTTTTCAGTCGTTGGTGTTTTGCTAACGTAAAGTCACGCTAAGCACTGAGGTGACGTTCTGCAGTGGCCGGCACTACAAGTCAGCGTCAAAGAGTGCGTCGTGGCTAGCGTCCCTGCTTTCAATTCCAGAGATACACATTTTGAATTTGAGCTAGGTGACTGAATACTTGAGGTTTTCTATTATCCTCATGAGACCTTTTAGGCAAAAGCTGGACAGTAAAACAGGCCGCAACTGCTTCCTTCCGCACTTTTCCCAATTCCAGTTTTTGCATTTTGGGGGTTAACTTACGACGCTGTCAGGATCTTGGTTATATAGCGTCGAATGGTTAGTGAATTGCATAGAATTGAGAAGGAAACGGTATCGACCTAACCGAGGTATTATCCCGGGTCTTGCCAGCAGGGGCTGAACAAAGTATCCTGTCATTCGATCGAGAATCTAACCTACCACCTCCCGAATACAAGTTTAGAGCATTACCGCTAAGGCATCTCGCTTCGTCCAAATATATTTTTATTTTATTGGGGTGGGGTGAGACTGAGTCCACTTGCTACGTCGGCCTCTAATTGGCCTATTGTACCGGCCCCGGATGATGATGAATGTGGGGCAGTCGATGGAATGGTAATTGGCAGGGGAAACGGAAGTACTCGGAGAAGAGCTGCCCCAGTGCCACTTTGTCCACCACAAATCCCACATGATCTGGCCTGGGCTCGAACCCGGACCGTCGCGGTGGGAAACCGACGACTAACCGCCTGAGCTATGGCACGCCTCCGTCCAACATTAATCTGATCGCGCCATTTCTTATTTCGTGCTACGTAACCGAGGTTATTAAAAGTGTCGTTAAGTAAAGCAAACGGGCAAGTCGAGGCCAGCGAAATATTCTAAAGTTGGCTTCTGTGGTTGGTGACATTACAGGGTGTGTCTGCTTATGTTTGACCTTGTTCACCATGTTTCATCAACGTCATTTGATAAACTGTGTATTAGCACAGCTGGAAGGCAGGTGAAAATGTGATTAAGCATAAATCCGTGAACAGATATTCCGTTATCTGTAACGACCCCTTCTTTAGTATTAGCTGAACATTTCAGGAACTTGAAAACGGTAGGATGCAGTTGAATTTTTAGCATTCGAGAATTTTCAAATTCTCATCTCGGCTTCACACGAACGTCTCTTCTCATTATGATTTTCTTTTAGTTTTACCCAGTCTATCTCTCTATCTATCTATCTATCTATCTATCTATCTATCTATCTATCTATCTATCTATCTATCTATCTATCTATCTATGGCTCTACAGCCCTTTTGTTGGACCTTGGCCGCTTTTCAGTTTCTTGATTTTTACACAGTCAGTAGAACCACTTGGACGGGGGTCAGCCCTTCGCAAGGCCGCTACTTATGCACAGAACAAATCAAACACAGTACGTCTAAACGCACACAGACATCCATGCCTCGAGTGGGATTCGAACCCTCAATCCCAGTGTTCGAGAGGGCGAAGAGAGTTCACACCTTAGACTGCGCGGCCACTGTAACCGGCGTTTTACCCAGTCTCTTAGTGCAAATGTTAATGCAATATTTTAAACAGTCCCCGACGGCTCTTTAACACGTATTTTCCAATTTATCAGAGTCCTCCTACCATTCGACGCTGTATGAAGTGCGCAGCCGAAGGAGGCGACATTAGTTTAAGCCAGAAGCAGGCTGCCCAGCATACACGTGCGGTTCAGGCCTGTCTCTTTCTTATCTCGGACAGGATCCTGCATGTCCATATCGTGGTTTTCCACGGTTCTTCCTTGCCATTTAATGCTGATATACGTAGTAGGCCTGTCTTCATACAAGCAACTGCCATTTTCTATTACTTCATATCCTTTTATCTAATTCATAGTAGCTTCTATCCTGAAGCAGGAGGCAGTATGTTCCTCCGAAACTTTTATATAAACCTACAAAACTGTACGGTGTTAAAGTCCAGGACATCACACTCTGAACACTCACTGCCGTGAATATCTGAACACTTACATTCCTCCAATTTTGATCCAGTCCATAACTTCAGAACCCATTTCCCTATGATCATTTTATTATTATCCTACCATATATATTTAGGTCTCCAAGTGGTACCTCCTCTTCAGGTTTACCCACCACGTGTTATACTTCTCATTTCTGATGCGTGTTATATGCCCTGCCCGTCTCTCCAATTTTGACATAATTAGGTGAGGTGTAAATCGTGGAACTCCTCATCCTGGAAATTTCCCTTCTGTTACATCCTCCTTCTATGGGCCAAATTTTCTCCTTAACACTTTGTTCTTAACCACTGAACTAACCTCACGGAGCAGAGCTCTTCTTGAGAAGCTCAGCAAGTAAGGAAATATATCGTCTCTTATAATAACCAAATATTCATTGCCATTTTTAGAAGAGACAGCCACTGGACCCTAACCCGAGGCAGAGGAGCCCAGTCTATATTTAAAAATCATGTTTCTTTAAGGTCAATTTTAATATGTCATCTGCGACTATGTCTCCCAGCTTCTCTGTCTGGGTTGCTCCAAGTAGTTCTTCCGATTTGGAAGCTTTGTGTAACATTTCGTTAGCTGGCAGTTCTGTTTACGGCGAGGAATTTTGAGAAGCTGGACAACTGCTTGTCAACTGCCCGCGACTGCTTTTTCAATTTTTTCTCAGAAGGAGCATTTTGTTCTCATTCTGTGGCATTCCCTTAGCGTGACAGGCCGAGTTTCACACCCATAGAAATGTGTGGTTTCATTTATGACGCTGTCGTTATCTCAGATCGAATAAAGTCGATTGATAAGATGGTGGTAGGAGGTACTAACCCAGCACTTGCTTGGAGGGATTGGCGAAAACCACTTAAAACCTCAGTCAGGATAGCCGATGTCCCAGCCGAGGTTCGAACCGAGCATCTCCAAACACAATTCTTCAGCGTTACCACTTCACCAAACTGCTCGGTATATAGTTACGAGTAGAAAGGTAAAGGGTAAAGTCCCTATAATTCACTAATTAAGCACTACGCCATGAAGGCGTATGGGGGAGTGGATGTATAGACCCAAGTTTTCCTGAAGTCGGCACTAGTTGGAGGTGAGTGGTCAGCTTCACGCCCCGGTTACTTTACCCCCGATACGAGTAAGTGTTGTAATTCTTTTTTTATCAATGTTGATGTTATCATTGACATTATCATAATTCATCCATTCTTAATAATTAATAGTTCGTCATTCAAACATTGGATATTCTGTTTTGTAATATTTTTGAGCTACATTTCTTTAAACATAATCATAGAGGAAATTGCCATAATATGTTTGAACTGCAGAAGACGTATGTGTACATGTAGCGTGCTAAGGTACAACACATACGTATCACAAACATAGAACTCATTTGGAAAAGATGTGTACTTCAAGTGCGTTTAGGATAGTTCTCAGTTCCAAAGTTAATGGGGAATTGCCATTTTCCTTATTGTTATCATACAGTGACTGTTTCATCACAGTAAGTGGGAGTTAAATTGTATGTTACGATGCTTTGTTTTGTTCTATCAGAATCTATGAACGATGTACGTATATTTTATTATAGTTCATATGATCTTACCCGGGTGAATGATTAATTGAACAGGATTAGAAAGGAAACAGTCATAGTCTAATCGAGGTACTATCCCGGCATTTTCGTGGAGGGACTGAGAAAGATCACGGAGAACCTGTCGCCATATCCGGTGTCACAGTCAAGATTCGAACGGAGCACGTCCATAACACAAGTTCATGATGTTATCGCTGTAAGAAGGTTATACTGATATCTGTTGATAATATTGTCAGTTATAAGGTGTTTGCGTGACTAATAATAATGGGTTCTGGATTTGATGATTGGATTTATTGGCATTTCTTTACAGTTACAGTCAATTACTACAGCTCACAATCAGTCTTGAAGGTCAAGGCTTCTCTTCATTCTTCTCCTAGTTCTAGGACGGCCTGCAAACAAAGCCAAAGTCAAAGTCAAAATCACATTGCGACTGACGTTCAGCCAGTCAGTCTTGGTGTCGAGCCCCATCTCCGGCTCGTGACCAGATATTTATTACTGTCTGATAGTTACGGTCTTGTTTCTGTTGGGCGCCCTCTCTAAGGAGAGGACAGGTTTATCTTTTGTCAGAGTCACTGTCTGCAGTAGCAAGTCATTGTCATAACCTAAGGGATATTTACATTTTACAAGTTAAACATGTTAATAGGTCCTCTGTCAGTCCAGGCTCAGTACAGCAGATTATGCTTTAGGCCTGCAAACGAACTTCGTTGTCCCTTACAGACCTTCGGCACGGACCACGCGCAGAAAACAAATTGAGATCACCGTATTCTAGCAATTCTTCTATTGTTATAGAAATGACACTTCTCCTATTGTTGCCTGCATATTCATTTCCTAGAGAATGCGCTTAGCGACCCGTTGCCTAACAATGGATTATTTCATTATAATATTGAAACGTGTCGAAACACACAGCTTGTTAATATGTGTATGAAGGTTGATAATCGTTTTAGTTAAATTATCGGCATGACATACCACGAATTTGCATTACTCCGATGATGTTATATTTACAGCCAATAATTGTATTTACGTTTAGAGGACGTTCTATTTGTTGCCATGAAGACTGTCAGGATACATTTAATTTGAATGTGTGATGTGATAGTAACATGAACAATGGACTGCATTTAGCGGTAAGGATGCATTATTGAAGTCCACTTCTCCAGAAATCTCTGAGAAGCTTTAATGAACTTTATTCTTCTGAATTCTGTTACTGACGAAACAAACGTATATTGCGTTAATATATGGATTGTAATTTATTTATACAAATATGGAATATAATGAAATGTGTGTATGGTTTTACAAATTGTTTTTTTTTTCAAAAACTCTCAACTTCAAAATAAAGTCCGCTTCATTAATTACATTATAATGGGATTGCTGTTGCAGCGTAGAAACCCATAAACCAGTTCCTGGTGTTGCACACACGCGTAGGTCTGTATGAAGGAGTGGCAATTGTGGCAGGGAGAAGAAATTCATACAGAATTCTCATGGGAAACAGATCTTCTGAAATATTAAGGAGGACAATTATAGTATAATAGATCATAAGGGATTTTTTTGTGAACATGTGAATTGAATCGAACTGGTTTGGGATCATGTCCTGTATTAACGCTGGTATACAGTTATATTGTGAGAGAGTTAGACATTAGTAAAAAAGCTATTCCTCTAACAGACAGTGGAGGCCCACAGGTTTGTGAGACATCGAGGCTCTCACATTTTCTAGATAATCGGCTCACCGATGGATGTGAGTTTGTCAGCCTTACGTCCCGGCCGCACTTTACCCTCAGGAAGATTCCTGGTACTTATTTCTGTTAGAGGTTGAGTCGACCCCAGGGCCATACTGCGGCTGGAAATATTAGGTCAATTGAAAATTCATTGACCTCATCGGGAATCGAACCAGCGACCTTTCGGCTTGTAGCATAGTGCCTAAACCAATTGGGCTACCGTGTGCTCCGACGTTAGTACATAACACACCAAAATATAGTCAGATAACATATATAACAGAATAAAAAGATCCTTATCTTGATTAATTTAAGTCATGTTAATTACTGATTGCAGCGCTTCGTTATGGGTACAAGTTTGCTGTGATTTCAGTGTCAAACCTTTTCTTCAGTTAGGCTGACTAGAGTGACTGAGCGTATTGAGACCTTGCAATCAGCGTGGAGTGTAAGGCTAAATGAGGCCTCCACGACCCACGTGAACTGTCTTTTGTCTTTTGGGAAGGTTGTCGGCCTTCAGTTACTCTGCGTTGCAGGACTGCTATTGTTCAGTTCCAAGACTGATTCTGTAACGAAAGGTTTGCGGTCTTGTATAGAGCAGAACTGAACAGTTGAGTTAGAGGAACGTGGATTTCTGACCACTCCCAAATGATGCATAATCTTTCACAATGAACTATGATAGAAAATCGGAAATTACTGATGCAGTGCGAGGGATGCCTCGGGACCTGTTTCTGTCGAAGACGATATAATGGAATGCCTGCAGAGCTTGTAGCTCATGGGAAATAAAATGATCGCTAAGTGGCGAAGTAGATTCAAAGCTTTTCGTAAATGGCAGGAACAGGAGGAGAAGAACATTAAAACGATTAAAAGAAGGCGGGAAGAGAAGAAGAATGTAGGAGAAAATACAAGAAATTACGAAGGGGAAGGAACAGCAGAAGATGATGAATGTGAAGTTAAAAGATAAAAGATGAGGAATAAGAATGAGCTGTAGACGACTAACATCTGAGAGGAAAAAGAACATAAATGCAAAAAGAGGTAAAATTGTCCTTTTGCTTAATTATGCACTATGTCATGAAGACATATTGTGGAGTGGAGTTATAGCTCCATCATTCTTGACCTCGTCACTAGATGGAGGTGAGTGGTTAGCTTCAAGCCCAGGCCGCTTTACCTCCAGAGAAAGCATCCCGATATGCATCGGATAGGAGGCTGGTTGGGCTCCAGATCCGGTTTGCACGCTATGGAGTAGATAAAATTAATTTGTCTCTGTCAGGAATCGAACTCTGGCCGTCCAGGCAATAGTCAGTCTCTAAATCTACTAAGAAAGAAGACGAAAATGAAAAGAGAGTTATAAGTGATAATGGACCTGAAAAGAGAATATACAGTAGGACCTCACTAATTCGGACTAATTGGGAGCGAACCTTTATCCAAATTAGTGAAAGTCCGAACTATAGAAGTGCTACCGAAAGTATGTTCAGGGAAGGTATACAATAGTCTTCACGTGTCCTTTCAGGCAATACAACTTTATTTTGAAACTTGGATTGCATATTAGAAAATCAATTTCTTGTAATGAAATGTAAAATGTAAGTTTTGACAACAGTCTTAAAAACATTTTAGTAGCGCCAATGTGATCATCATGGTAGTAATGGCGCAAAAGATGTTGTCCGAATTATCGCGAATTCCGAATTAGTGATGTTTCACTGTATTTAACTTGACCACATGGAATAGCGGGTCTTATGCAGTATCCTCGAAGTATTCCTTTTAGAAGGAAAATGGTCGCTATTTACGTTCGTTGCCACGGTATGTCACGCATAGCAACGACGTTCAGGAACTTGTGATGGTAAAAGTAACATTGTCCTATGCATTAATCACATAGACGTGAAAGTGTGCGGGTAAATCTCCACAGATTCTACACGTCGGATTCATTTTTCGGTAGTTTACTCCTTGGGAAGCCGGGATCGTCGGTTCGAATCCCACACAAGGCATGGATGTTTGGTGTGTGTATGGGTTTATTCTGTGTTTGTGTTGTCCTGTGTTTAGGTAGAGGCCATGCGACGAGCTGATCACCCGTTCAAGGAGTCCTACCGTCTGTAAAGATGATCAAGAAACTGAGAAATCAGCCCTACGCTCCCCAGTGTGAGCGAGAGGAGAAAAAACTACTAGGGAAAAAGAGCTCTGTACCTATAAACTCTGAAACGAGATGGAATATAGTTAGGCCTGCCATCTACCTGTGAAGGAAAAATGCTGCATGTACATTTTAACCACACATTCCTCTCTTGTTACATTATTGCCAGTATCAAAGATATCCAGGAAAAGGGACGTTGTTGATTTTTTAGTGGGGTTTATTTTTCGCGCCATCAAAGTATATCATTTTACTGAATTTTCGTCTGCCACGTATTTCTAATTCCTTGACAGGTTTTACACTCGGCCTTGTTCTGAACTGAACCAAACACGAATGAAACAAGCACCCATCTGGCAAGGGACACAGTATCAGCTGAATAACTTCAGTGATAACTGGACCACAGCCGTAACGTGCCATTAGTTATATTATTTTAATAATAATTATATTTAGCCGAGCGGTCTAAGGCATGTACTGTCTTCACTCGCTCGGAAGCCGGGATTGTGGGTTGGAATCCCACACAAAGCATGGATGCTTGGTGTGTGTATGCGTTTATTCTGTGTTTAGGTAGAGGCCTTGCGACGAGCTAATCACCCGTCCAAGGAGTCCTGCCATCTGTAAAAGTGATCAGTGAAACTGAGAAATGATCCCTATGCTCCGAAGTGAGAGCGAAGAGTAAGATTTTTTTTTTGAATTAAAATGAAGTAATTTTGAATAATTACGCAATTGATTTTGTCTGTGCAATACTTAATGTAACACTTCATTTTAAAAGAATCTGAACATAGTTTAATAAGGACCGAAACATATTGGGAAATTAGAAACATGTGATCGACGAATATTCAATAAAAGTGATATAGTTTGATGATACGCTATGTTGATTCACCAATAACTTTCTCCCGCATCTTAAGCAGTTTTTATAGTTGCTATATTGCGCAAGAGGCCGGCCTGAATCAGGTCCGAGTTAAGGCCGTTTTATATACGTACAATCTTTATTTTTGCATCCTGTTGTGTATCACTAAGGGCACTGACGTATTGCATACATTTCTTACTCCTGACCTTGGCAATAACAGCTCTCGGTTTTGAGTCATGCAGAACCTTTGTGGTGACGTAATCCAAGACATTTTAATCACTTTTCAACAGTTGCACAATTTTATCAAAATTCAATAAAATTATAATTCTCTCTTAGAAGTTACCGTGATCAGAATTCTGAAAGCGCAACAAACGCGCAGTTGTTCTGTTGACTGAGAAGGAATAACCGGTGTCTGGATTCGACGCAAGAATCTGCCACGTATCAGTGAGTCCATTGACGGTAAGTCTCGGCAGTCAGTGGACTGACCTGACGATAAAATTAGATTGCGTTTTACGGAGCAAGAAACACGAAACGGGATGTTAAAACTGAAAACAAAGAAGCTATTTGAAACCTAAGCATGAAGCCATCGAACGGGGCAGATCAAGTCTGTGACAACAGCAGCAATGACAGCTCGTGAGTGAGTGGAGTGACTGAACAACTTCGGTATAACCGGTTAATCTCGTCTCACTGCTTTCGTGCGTTCCGAAAGAATAAAGAAAGCATGCACTTACAAAACAGATGCATTAACAGAGCTTATCTTACAGAGAAACTTCTCAGTGATAAATATGGATTAGAAGATGTTAAGATAACAATGAAAAAATGAACAAGCATTTTCCAGATGCGCTCCTTTCAACTTTTCTTCCGTCATTAAGTTTGATATTAATTTATTTCCGATATAAAGCAATCGCTGATATAGCTAATCATTAGTAAGAATTACAGGTACTAATTACACTTCGTACAATCATAACTTCAAATGTGATTTAATTACAGAGATAAGGAGTTACGACTAGAACTGTGCTTTCTAGTCCAAGAGATCTGTTACTATTTTTTTTCATTGGCGCTACAGCCCTCATTTGGGCCTAGGCCTACCTCTATGAAACTCTCCGTTTCACTTCGGTTTTACTAGATCTTAGACATACGGTAGGACTCCTTGGGCGGGTGATCAGCTCGTCGCAAGGCCTCTACCTGTAGACAAACACAGAAAAACGCACGCAAACATCCTTGCCCTGAGTGGAATTCGAACCCATGATCCCGCCTTCCGATCGAGCGAAGACAGTGCATGCCTTAGACCGCTCGGCTACCGTGACCGGCCCTGTTACTATTAGCATTGATATTTTTAATAGAGTTTCTGTTTACAATAAATTTGTCGGGCATGTTCTCAGATTTTCATCGTTTCCATGTTTGTAATTGTCTTTTAAGCAATACTTCATGCATAATATTTAGATATATTTATTATCTATCTCTCTGTTTCATTTCACGTGCAAGCTCCAGTAGTTTAATAGCTTTCAAACCGAAAGCTAATGAAAACTGTCGCACTGTCATCATGTGAATATTTTACGTATTATTATTATTATTATTATTATTATTATTATTATTATACGTATTATACGTATTATACATATATTCTGCAAAGAAATTACATTAACAGATGCATAATTTTCAAAGCTCTAACATATATCATTTCAGGACCCTAAATTTTGTGCTGTTAGTTTCGCTCCAACCTCACACGTTCGCGCGTCATATTGTTAATAAAGACTGTATGAAATTAAAACTTAACGATGTTTGAGTGGCCTTCAGTGACACAATGTGCAGAGTTTCGGGAAAATCGGTGAAGTGATTCAGAGTTGAAAAGGAAACACAGACATATCTCGATGATTTAATATGCCTACTTTCCTTCCTTAAGAAAATAAGCCAACTGTATTCATTTAGACAGGTTGTATGACTACATACGCTGTACTCCTTGGTTTTCTTGCACGGGCTAGGTTGCCTGGCCTGCTACGATTGTGATGTAATCCTGAAAGGATTTCGGAGCAGAATCCAGAAACCAGATTTCCTGTTGCATAGATATCCATCCGCTGCAGCACGATATTACCACGTGATGGGGTACGGACTGGTAACAGGATTTATTGAACACTTACATATCGATATTACACCGACTGCAGCGCTATCACCAATTCACACACTCAGCAGTTCACTACTGCAGGAACTAAGCCTTCTTAGTCTGCTGTATCTTTACCAGTCATTGTCTGGTAACGGCTTTCAGTGCCGCAGATCCATCAACTTCTGTGTTAACATCCTTAGGCGCCCCATACACGTACGAGTCTGGCTCGCGAGTCCGGCTCGGCGAGGAACCGGGCTCGGATTAATTTCACCACACACGTATGAGTGTGGCGACCCACACACTGACGAGTTTGGCTCATTGGAACCCGAGTCGAGTAGGACTCGCGAGCCAGACTCGTACGCGTATGGGCCCCTTTACTGGCTGGCGACTCTCTCACAACTAAATTCTAGATTTGTCCCGCTTATAACACCTCGGCACGGACCGCACAGGAAACACCTCTCCTCACCAACAGCTCCGATATTGTTGCGTCACGTAGTTGTCACACGGACCGTGTAGAGAACACCGCTTCCATTGGTACGTGTGAGAATCTGTTGCTGACATACCTAGCAATGACTGTTGTTTACAGATTCATTACGTAGCAACGGGTCTGCATGCTACAATATCATTACTACTATTATTGTTTAACGTTTATGAGGAACTTAGTAAATAAATACAGATTTTCTTTACATTAAATTTTGTTAGATATGATCTCAAAGCGGGAGCGCGTGGTAGCGTAGTTGGTTGAGGCAATATCCTACAAGCCGGCAGGTCACGGTTTCGATTCCCGATGAGGTCACTGAATTTTTCAGTTGACAGAATCGTTCCAGCCGCACTATGGCTCAGGGGTCCACTCAGCCTCTAACAGAAAAAAGTACCAGGAATCTTCCTGGAGGTAAAGGGCGGCCGGCGCGTAAGGCTGACAACCTTACCGCCATCTGTGAGCCGATTTTGTAGAAAATGTGGGAGCCTCAACGTCTCTTAGTCCTATGAGCACCCACAGCCTGTTACAGGGATAGCTTTACCTTTTACATTTATGTTTTGAAAGCTTCGCACCGTCGCCATGTTTGCAATTATTGCCCTACGAACAATATTTCACACGTAATATATATATGTTTATTATCTATCTCTGCGTGATTTTACACTACTAATCCAAGAAAATTTTTACATTGCCGCCATGCTACTATTTTACATTCTACAAAAATAAAGTCTTCACAGAAGTTGCATACTTTTCAACTATGCACTGTCATATATCATGGCAGAATCCGAAATTAAACAGCAATATCATCCCTCCGACCTCACAACATCGCCACTACGCCATGTTTTTATTACTGATTATATGAAATTAAAAATACAACTTTGAGTTAGCGTCCAATGGCATAAAATACGGCATACACATAATGCACGCATTGGGCGAAATAAAATTCTAGTTTCATTTCACCTAATTAACAATATTATTCGAGTACTTTTAATATCGCTGTCAGTAGCTCAGGCCATACAGCGTCGATTGGAAGATAATAGGTGAATAACGAATTGAAAGTGATGTTGAAAAAAGCGATGCGGGCTAATCTGAATTACTGTCCTGGCATTCGTCAGGAGCGACTGAATTAAACTAAGAAAAACTTCAGTCAGATAGTTGGCTTATGACGTGATGTTTCGATAATGGCCGATCACAGTGATTTCGCGGTCTAAGGCATGAACTGTCTTCGTTCGATCTAAAGCTGGGTTCGTGGGTTCGAATCCCACTCAAGGCATAGATTTCTGTATTTATTCTCTGTCTGTGTTGTCCTGTGTGTAGTCAGCGGCCTTGCGACGATCTGTTCCCCTGTCCAAGGAGTCCTGCCGAATATGTATAGGTTTGAGAAACAGGAAAAGCGGCAGAAGAGATAGCTGTATTATTATTATTACTCTCCAATCCTGAAGATGAAGGCGATACTCCCTTCCGAAACGCTGGTTGAATTTTAACGGACTACACGGCGCTGTGTCTCAGAAGATAGAACCGTGGGAACTTGAAATCCTACATTTTTAGATATGCTTAATTCTCGTATTATAAAGACACTATTTTTCACTGTGCAGTGTGATACCTGTTCGGCAACAAGTTTGTTCCTGCAGTAGTTTGTGCCCATCTGCAATACACGAATGTCAAGGCCACGTATATGTGCGCACTTCGTTGAAATACAAGTTTCTATTCTCATTTTACAAGGAAGCGAAAGGATTATGATGGCATCATGCGCATGTAGTACGTACCGAGATCGTGTGTTCCTCACACTAATGAAAGCTTATTCCTAATTGTGTCGTCGTATAAAATGTTGATTGTTAGCATTCATTCGTTTATATTTTGGCATAGGCCAGGATGGTAGAGAATACACCTGGAGATATGTTATTATTATTATTATTATTATTATTATTATTATTATTATTATTA
>NW_019741981.1:2006150-2015108 GCF_002891405.2 Cryptotermes secundus
CTAATATTCTCTAGTTTTTCTAGGAAATGCCGAAATAGTAAACGTAATAGTACATCGAGATACGGGAATCTGGGATCCAGGAAATTTTGTAGCAAGTGGGTTCCTTGACGGCATCCTTACCGCAGGCGAGACCTGAGTACGTCACTGAGAAGTGGATTCAAGGCGACAGTCTGTGGAGTGGCTACAGAGGTAAGTCAGAGCTGTCATTCGTTGGAAAAATCACGTGTTACATCTTATGGGACAGGAAATGATGGACATCTGGGAACGTGGACACGCGATCAATTCTGCTCGCCATAATGTGACACTGAAAGAACTGAAGACTCGAATTGCAAGAGTAATGCCAAAGCAGAATGAAACTTTTTCCTTCAGCACAATAATAGGAGGTACCAATCAGGAGGGAGACCGTTGTGGCCGCATACAGGCCGGATGGCCCAGACCTTGCGCCAACAGGCTTTCACATCTTTGAAGGATTTTCTTCGTGGAATATACGTCGCCAATAACGACGTCATTATGGCCGTCAAGAACGTCAAGAAGTGGCTCTCGGAGGCTGGCAGCAACTTTTACCGGAGGGAGATGCAGGCTTTGGTTTAGCGATGGAGAGAATGTACGTAAAGTTGTGGTGGGTGTAAGTACTTAAACACTTGAAGTGCTTGACATACAAGTTTAATTTACATACCTGCAGTGGCATTCAAGAAAAATAATTGGAGGCATTGATTTAGGAGTGAAGCTCATAGTTGCGAGCGAAAGGAAGTGTTGTAGCCATGCGACGCAAGCAAGCTCTCAGGCGCCAGAAGTATGTGCATGAGTTCACTTCTGCTCGAGGACAAATCATCCTGTTGGTTCAATGTTGCGAAGTTGGTGAGCATATCGTGTTTTGAAGCGGGTTTGTCAGTAGTATACGCGCACTTCGGTCAAGTCTAAGTTTGGCGCTTCGCTTTTTTGGGCCGGAGCCTCAGGAAAAGGAGCTGTGTGTCTGATTGGGCAATCTCCGGAATTTCGTGCCTCTCGATCTTCAATATACTATCTTATACACTTGGTCATCGGCGTACGACCTATGCGACTTACGACCGGCCGCATTTACGACCACATAAAATGAAAAATAAAAGATGATTAAAATGTAAAATTTTTGAAAAATAAATTATAAAGATGATAAAAAGATTAGAAAGGTTAAAATATACTTTTAATAAATATATGGCCGACATACGACCAGATCGACTTACGACCTGTCAGTCAGAACGGAAGTCGGTCGTAAATCGATGACCAAGTGTAATGTAAATAGTTAAGGTATTCTACATATTTAGGCTTGTATTACCGAGTGTTCTGACCGAGTGTGTAACACTTCCCATTAGGGACTCTCGGAATAAAATCTCGGCTCATAGACTAAATATTATATTCTCATGTTCCTCCTCAGTCCCTCCAGGAACATATCGGTATACCACCTCAAACTAGGCCACCACCGGCTCCTCCCACGTCCATTCCAGTCCATTAGACATACTGGCTAATAACCCACTCGCTCGAAAGCTATGAAATTGAGGTGTTGTAGAGTCTTTAAATAGATTCTAAGACTGTAGGCTATATGTGTACTTAGAAAGAAATTTAATTGGTTTCAGCGGAAATGATATTATCTCCATTAGATGCTATTCTTATGCTTTACAAAAATTGTAGACCGATCTGTCCATCACGGATGAAGAATCAACTGTTCCTTTTCTGGGCTTCTGATTAATCTTATCGTAATTGTAATCTTTGCTGGTAGAATTCTATAGTAATCAAATTCTTCCGACAGAAGTCTGGTTCTGTTTGGGACAAATGATTCTGAGACCGTGTCTGATAAATACAAGATAAAAAATAGAGAAGAACTATTGTTAAGACCAGAAGCAGGTGACGATAATTTTAAAGGTCCTTTTAATATATATGATTTACAAGAAAAATTATACAGTGGTACCTGGAGGTTACGTTTTATGTATTATACATGACTTTCATAATTACATAATCTCAAGCCTCTGGTAGATTCTGAAGAGTTCCTTCCAAATATCTTCCGAGTGTTAAGTCTCCGGACTTGAAGCGCCTCTAATGTGGTAACCCTAATAAAACCGCAAAGAGTAGCGAAGTGTAAGAAACACGTGTTCTGGTTGCATTTCCTATTTTGACTTCCTTACTTACTTACTCATGGAGCTGAGCCCTTCTGGAGGAGCCGCCAATTCTGCACCTACTCAAGAAAATCCCAGCATTTTATGGAACCCGAAGGTTCATTACCATGTTCATAAGAGCCCCCCACTGGTCCCTATCCTGAGCCAGATAAATCAAGTCCATACAATCCCATCCTATCTCTCTAAGATCCATTTTAATATTGTTCACCGACCTACGCCTTGATCTTCCCAGTGGTATCTTTCCTTTGGCTTTCCCACCAATATCCTATACGTATTTCTCGTCTCCCTCATTCGTGCTACATGCCCTGCCCACCTCATCCTCCTTGACTTGATCATTCTAATTATACTTGGAGAAGAGTACAAGTTATGAAGCTTCTCATTATGCAGTTTTCTCCAACCTCCTGTCACTTCATCTGTCTTCGGTCCAAAAATTCTTCTCAACACCCTGTTCTGAAAGACCCTCAGTCTATGTTCTTCCCTTAATTTCAGAGACCAATTTTCACACCCATGCAGCACCACAAACAAAATTATAGTTTTGTGTATTCTGATTTTTATGTTTTTGGACAGCAGACGAGAATACAAAAGGTCCTGGAAAACATTTTTTTTTTGAGATCCCCATTTATTTGCAATCTGTATGAATACATTTAGCAAATTGTTGTGAGTTGTGTGAAATGACGTGTGGAGGGGANCTTCATCTCTCTTCGGTCCAAAAATTCTCCTCAACACCCTGTTCTGAAAGACCCTCAGTCTATGTTCCTCCCTAAATTTCAGAGACCAAGTTTCACACCCATACAGAACCACAGGCAAAATTATACTTTTGTACGAGTATATTCCAATTTTTATTGGGAGCTCCATTGGCTGATCCCTTCCTTGATTGTGTTGATTTGAAGATCACGCATGATGATCGTATTTCCTGGAAAACATATTTCTCAGAACAATGACTGGGGTATAAAAGCCTTAGATTTCTACTTTATCCTACTTCCTTAAAATTTCAATAAGTGCAAGTTGCCGATTATGGCATGTAGTCCTTCGTCAAGTAGTGCTTATAAAGAGCATATTGTGTTTATAGTGGCATAATAGCCTTTTTCCTGGAATAACTAAGTAAAAGCAACGCAGAATCCTAGTATGAATTGCCCAGCTCAGAATTGTATCACTTTTTACATCTATTGTTTAGTTTTTGGTTTGTATAGGAGGCAGAAGACCTATTAATCTAAACATAAAAACAATAGATAAACAACAAAAGAAATTCATTCTGCAATATCGCGTCAAAATTTGCCAAAGAACGAATTAATTAAAGATTAAATTAAATTAAAAATTAAATTAAAAGAATTAATTTGCAAATACTTTCATAATATTTCCAGATCTTCGTGACTCATACAGAACTAATCCGATATGCCGGATATGCTGTGGTTTTCGCAGCAGAAACGAAACTGAGAACTGCTAAATGCATAGAATATCACACAAAACCTTTTTTACCCATTGCCATTAAATCATCTAAATGTATAAGACAGACACCACAAAGAACGAATGAAAGGGTTTTATGATTCAATGGAGACTGGAGATTGGAAGATGAGTGAGTGGTTTGAGAACTTCCGTAGTTGAAAGGGAGCTTGAGCCATTGCAGCGATATCGAACCATTGTCACTGATCGACTGGCACCGGTGGTTACAGATTTCGTTTATGTCAACGTCTGGAGCCATTTAACAGTTCAGTGGTTCACCAAGTCATAGGTCTGTTGCATTTCTTACATTAATACTGTTATTTTAGGTACCCATCTCGAATACCGAAAATACGGTTACCCAAAGAAGGACAGCTGAAAGGAAATTCAGCACTCTAATATCGTATCCGCCGGTCACGGTAGCCGAGCGGTCTAAGGCATGCACTGTCTTCGCTCGCTCGGAAGCCGGGATCGTGGGTTCGAATCCCACTCAGGGCATGGATGTTTGTTTGCGTTTGTCTGTGTTTGTCTACAGGTAGAGGCCTTGCGACGAGCTGATCACCCACCCAAGGAGTCCTACCGTATGTGTAAGATCTAGAAAAACCGAAGTGAACGGAGTTCATGGAGGTAGGCCTAGGCCCACTGGGGCTGTAGTGCCAAGGAAAAAAAATATCGTATCCATTATGTTGAGCAATTAATTACTTGAGCGCCAGTCAAAATGGCCGCGCTTTCTAAGGCGTGAACTGTCTTCGCCCGCTTAAACACTGGGATCGTTAGTTCGAATACCACTCGAGGCATGTATGTATGTATGCATTTATTCTGTGTTTATGTTGTCCTATGCAGGTAGCGGCCTTACGGCGGGCTGATCCCCCGCCCAAGGAATCCTACAAACTCTCTATATGATTACGAAACTGTAAAAGAGAGACCAAGGTTCATAAAGGAATGTAGCACCCACAGATTATTATTTAATTCGGTACAAGTTCATCGAGGCATCTCTTTTGCTTGTCTTACTCTTCGACCCTGAAGATATCGATAGTAAGTCCTTCCGATGTCGATGAACATCTACCGAAATACACAGCATTACATCCCAGCAGATGGTCTTCTTCATAGATCGGCTACAAGAATTTTAAACCCGCTGTACTTATAGGTACCTCTTAATTACAGCATTTGCGTTCTATCTATCTATCTATCTATCTATCTATCTATGGCATCTATGGTTCTACAGCCCTTGTGGACCTTGGCCGCTTTTCCAGTTTCTTAGTCTTTTACACAGTCGGCAGGACACCTTGGATGGGGGATCAGCCCGTCGGAAGGCCTCTACCTGCACACAGGACAACACTAAACACAGACTAAACACATACGGACTCCATGCTTCAAGCGGGTTTCGAACCCACGATCTCAGTGTTTGAGCGAGCGAAGACAATTCATGCCTTAGACCGTGCGGCCACTGTGACGGCAGGATATACATCCAGAAACATAAAAAACGAGGGGTCCTTGGGCTCATCAGTAGTTCTCTGTGAACGAAATGGAATTTAGACCTAACTGTTAACCTAAGATGGCGAAGTAGGTTCCATATCCCTGCCAAGGACATGGAAGTAATCTTTTATTGAAACTGGTTTATTCTATAAACTGTGACGCAATTTGACGTAAATTTTCCTCGCTCATTGATACACCTCTAGGTACATTCGAATTGAGGAATAAAGTAAAATACATTCATTCTCCACTCATTACCTTCAAGTCTGTCTACATAGTAGATTTTCTTTCTAGTTTCTATATAGAGCTTAGGGATCTTTTCAAATGTAAAATTGACTTGAAGTTTCACGTATTTCGTTTCCGTCTTTCTTACCAGACTTGCATATTCAGAGAACGATTTAACATTTTTCTCTTCTGCCTCTCGTCTTTTCCGCTTTTGGCCCTTAATTTCATTGATGCCGTTTGGCTTTTCCTCCCGGAGAGGTATTATGCTTAAAAACTGCATAATGAGGAGCTTCATAACATGTACTCTTCTCCAAGCATAATTAGAATGATCAAGTCAAGGAGGATGAGGTGGGCAGGGCATGTAGCANATAGGGCTGACATCCTTACCGCCATCTTTGAGCCGATTGTCTAGATAGTGTGGGACCCTCAACGTCTCACAACCCTATGGGTCTTCATGGCCTGGTACAGGGATAGCTTTTTTTACTTTTTTACTTGAGACAGGATGGGATGGTATTGATTGGATTGATCTGGCTCATGATAGGGACCAGTGGGGGGCTCTTGTGAACACGGTAATGAACCTTCGGGTTCCATAAACTGCTGGGGAGTTCTTGAGTAGCTGCAGAATTGGCGGCTCCTCCAGAAGGGCTCAGCTCCATGAGTACGTAAGTAAGTTGATTCTTTCTTGAGTTCATGCGTATTGCTTACTAGCATGGGCATGCCATAGCCCGACTTTCGGGTTTGCATTGACTATTGCCTCTCACATCCGATTTACTTGTTCGTTTCGCGTATCACAGAATTTTGAAAGAGTCGGAGAGGTTCCTTCATTGCGTATTGCAGACAGCACGTCAGCTGTTCCGTTTCCCTACTTTTTACTGAAGTGATGAGACGATATTTCGTTGTGATGCAAATTTACATCCGATGTACTGAGTAAAAGTTGGCACTGGAGCGGAACGCGTTTCTGGTTGGTTTATTTGCCCGAACGAATGTTTGGAGAGAAACGCGGGGTTACCGGTCATGGGAAGTACTTCAGAGACAGGGAAGTTGTACGCTAGGCACACCCCCCTCCCCCCGAAATGCTCTTAATTTACTTCACAGAACGGAAGAGCGAGGTCCTAATAAAGTATGTAATGCAGAGTGTCCTAATTGATCCTCCTAAGACGTGGCAATGTAGAAGTATGTGGGGACAACCGAAAACCGTTATGATGAGATTAAAAGCAAATGAAATTCAGAAATTTAATGCTACAATTGAGGTCATAATTTTCCATCTTCCTATCGCATCTATAGAAATCTTACTTACTTACTAGGCCGCACCATAGCTCAAGCGGCTAGTCGTTGGCTTCCGACCGCGGTGGCCCGGGTTCAATCCCGGGTCTGGTCAAGTGGGATATGTGGTGGACAAAGTGGCGCTGCTGCAGTTTTTCTCCGATTACTTCGGTTTTCCCTGACAATCTTCATTCCACCAATTACTCCACAATCACCCTCACCTATCATATGGAGCTGGTAAAATAGGCCAGAAATGACCGCAGTGCGAGGGACTTAGTCCCACCCCACTAGCAATAAAAAATACTTACTAACTTACTCATGGAGCTGAGCCCTTCTTGAGGAGCCGCCAATCCTGCAGCTACTCAAGAATTTCCCAGCATTTTATGGAACCCGAATGTTTAATACCCTGTTCACAATAGCCCTCCACTGGTCCCTATCCTAAGCCAGATCAATCCAATCCATACCGTCCCATACTATCTCTCTAAGACCGATTTGATATTGACCACCCACCTATGCCATGTTCTTCCCAGTTGTCTCCTTCCTTCCGTTGTTCCTACCAGTATCCTGTATGCATTCCTCTCCTCTCCAATCCGTGCTACATGCCCTGCTCATCTCGTCCTTGACTTGATCATTCTATTTATGCTTGGAGAAGAGTATAAGTAGCTAAGATACCTAAGGTATTAAACTGATATATGTCTCAATCAGTACTGTGACTATGCTATGGACCCCCAGGAATGGGGGACGATTCTGGGCAGGGGCCTACACATTTTCCATACCGAACGTGGGGCCAAACGGTGGCTTATTTAAAGGGTACCGGAGCCTCCATTCTCGGGCTGAAAAGGCCGGGTTATGCAGCTGCTGCCGTTGCCGAGGCTAAGTATGCATAGGAATGTACAGCAACTACCCCCTTAGACCTTCATGACCTTCATGACGTCGCTCTGTTCTGATACTTCTGGAGCCGCTGTTTTATCCCATACTTTAATAAGCTATTTACAGTATACCAAGTGTCACGTAACTTCGAACAAGGCCAAGAGTAACCTTGAATGCGCAGAAGAAAAATTTCGGAGAAAGGGGTGGGTTCGAGGGTGCGAGAAGCGACAGGCGGCCAGCTTCTACCTCAGCAGCAGCAGCGAACAGTGATGCGTTGTTTCTGTATTCACGTCACCTTCACACACAGAGCTGCTTTCAGGAACGAAGGTGGATGACAAGAGTAAACTGCTTCTACCTGGTAGACGGTTTACTTACCAGAAACCCGTAACATAAACAATGAACCGATGAATGGGTCACATTTGTACAGAAAACTGTACTTGCGTATTAATAATGAAATTAAATTTACTCTTAAAATTGAAGTAAACTCAGTACCGTGGTTCTAGCGTCTGCAGCAAATATGCTCTAAAATTTGACAAGGTAACTTTTGCCGTTGCCCTATTTACGTTGAATTTAAAAGCAATAGGTAACGCAACCAATCCTCTGTTCACTAATGATGATGATGACACACATGTTTCGACCCTTAAGCCATTTTCTGGGCGTGTCCAGACAATTATAATCTAAACGTTGTATTTTGATCATTAATCCTACATATATTTTAAATTTCAGTCATAAATATCTACGCTTAAAATTCTTTCTGACATCGCACTAAAAGCTACAGATAGAACTTCCGTTATCACGCATGCGCTAGGAACATCTTATGGATACAGGCATAACATCTAAAGATCAACGACATTCAGCCAACTTAACAGCCGCAAAACATACAACGACAGTGCCGCAGGATACAGTTAAACAGGTACTGTTAATAAAACTTCACATAACGGCACACGAACTAATAAATTATTGCGTACAAAGCAGCTAATGTTGTGTCGTATTTACAGATGTCGCAAAAATCGTACATGTAAAAGATCTGACTTACTCTGATTTTACATTTCGTCGTTATCTTGTGTCATTTTGAGTTTTGTCAGTTTTGCTATCATCATCATCATCATCATCATCAATTAATTTTTAAATTACTTGCAGCGTACAGTCCTGTTAACGCAATGAAGACATTTTATTTTTAAACAAAACGTAGTGAGATATTTAAAGTGCGTGGGAAGTTGAAAACAATAGCTACAATTAGCTCCCACTTCGGTGAAACGGTAGAAATGAAGGTTAGGCTATACTGAAAGTAAGCAACTTATCGTAATCTGCACGACAGCGCTGCGATCAGCCTACACCCATATTTTTATATCTCTTAATAGGGGGTGGAGTCCAACTGGGTCCACTCGGCACGGCAGCCGCTGATGGGCCTATTGTAGCCTGCCCCAGGTGATTATGATGATGGAGAATTTGGTGGAATGAATATTGGCAGGGAAAACCGAAGTACTCGGAGAAAACCCGCCCCAGCGCCACTTTGTCCACGACAAATCCTACTTGACCAGAC
>NW_019741981.1:2015117-2015434 GCF_002891405.2 Cryptotermes secundus
CCCGGGGTCGCGGTGGGAAGCCAGCGACTAACTGCTTTAGCTGTGGCGCGGCCTTGCACTCATTTAACTCAGAGTAAGGCGATCTGTATAAGCAGACTCACATCTGGAAATGCAGTCATTTCTTCGCAACTTTCACTGCCACTTCAATTATGGGGCTTTTTATGTACGATGGAGGGAGGAAGGGATGTTGACAGCTGAAAAGTCTAGGCGTCCATTATTAAAGACTGGAAAGGTGTATTCGGGAGTAGTGAAACCTTCTAAGTGAATTGTTTGGCCGCGCCATAGCTCACGCGGGTAGTCGCTGGTTTACCACCGCG
>NW_019741981.1:2015457-2028270 GCF_002891405.2 Cryptotermes secundus
GACCCCGGGTCTGGTCAAGTGGGATTTGTGGTGGACAGAGTGGCGCTGGGGCAGGTTTTCTCAGAGTACTTCGGTTTCCCCTGCCAATCTTCATTCCACCAATTGCTCCACAGTCACCCTCACCTATCATTTTGGCTGGTACAATAGGCCAGAATTGACCGCTGTACAAGGGACTTTGTCCCACCCCACTAGCAATAAAAAAAAGTAAATTGTTTAAAAATGTCCATTCATAAGTGATAATGGTTTTTGTTCATTATATATGAAATCAGCTTAAGGATTAAACAGAACGGTATTGTACTGCACAGAATCTGGATCAGCCAGTATGGAATGCATAGTGCGAATATCGAAATGATATGATGCATCATTATCAGATAGTGATGTAGGCCGTTATGTCATCATTAGAAAGTTATTAGATTCTGTTATCAAAATCGTCGTAACTGAGGTTTCATTGGCCAGTTTGGAATTTTCTTCTGTTAGGTTGCATACTCAAGGTACAGACAACGTACAGTGAAATTTGAGGCTTTCACGGCGGTGACTATGAAGAAAGCAGTCTTCTGGGATTTGGCACCGTGTATATGTGGTGTTAACCGACGTTTCGGAGGAACGTATCGCAGACTGGTAGTCTACTTTTACCGGTTCTCACGGTCTCTTCGCTTGCGGATTTCTTATATTTTTCTCCTACCCTGAAGATGGAGGCGATACGTTCCTCCGAAACGTCGGTTAACACCACATATACACAGTGCCAAATCCCAGAAGACTGCTTTCTTCAACGTACAGTGAAATTTGTAATTTTTTGTATCTGAGTGCCAAGTCTCTGAACCGTCGACAGCTATACATGGTAAATTTGTGGCTGAGAGAAACACTTCTCTCTTGTATATCAGTGAACTAGAGAACAATCATTGTGATGCTCTGTTCCCCATAAAGATGTAAAGGAGATGTTATTTATTGTTGACAAATTTCGTTTTTTTTTGCTACCTTCGCTTAAAACACTTCCAGTAACTGTGCAGCCTAGTGCATATTTTTATTCTGTGAAATTTAGAATGGTATTATAAATGCAGATTTTCTTTTCTAGAACTTTTCAAGTTATTGAAGTGAAGTATTTTTGAGGAAGTTTGTTTTTAAAAACTTTTAGTTGACATGTAAACGTAACAACCTGGTGCGTTTACCAATGTGATGGTTGCACTAGCACAATTTAATGTAACATTTTCTAACTCTATGTGATGATAGGTCTTCAAAGAATGTTTCAATTTTCTCAAGACAACTTTGATTTGGCACAAATAAGAATTACGGAATGGTGGGCGCACGAAATTTTTATCTAGCTCTCTATTTAATACCGAAAAATAATAAAAAATAAACGCGCTAATTAACCAACTGTTATTTGCTGATAACCTCAGAAGACAGCACACTGTTTAGAAATAAGGCAAAAAGTGAGGAAAAAAGCTTTTTTCAAATGACATTTTATTTTCCTCTCGCTTGTAATATGTTGGGGCATGCTGGAACATGAAATAAACGACCATGAAAGGTGATGTTTTATAACTGAAAATATATTCACAAAATTGTAAACCCGTAAATGATTTTGAACAAGGGCAGAATCCTGTCTCCTAAAATAAAAATTACGGGGCCTCTACTTTCACTAAAATAGTGATTCTTCAGTTTGCATGGATGGAACTTCTTCCTGATTGAATATATTGCCGAAACTACATCCAAAAATTAAAAACCTCAGATATAAAAGGAATTTAATTTGATGAACCATGAATAAGACACTAGCCGAATAAATCTTGACACCGTTCCAATGCTTAACACGAGACATCTCGGTTAGAATTAATGGCCCTTCTGGTATGGATGAGGTTTGTGTTTGAGAAGAAGCGTGAAAAAGTGTTCTGCCATCTCTCAGCAGTTAAAGCGAAATATTCGTGGCTTTTCAACTCATAGAATTTATGCGTTACCACAAAAATTTTAAGAGATACAATCGACTGACGTAAAGACACTCTACTAATACTGCTTTTGCTGCCAACGAAAATGCTTTTCATATTGTTCCCTACTAGGTTGTGATACCATGAAGTATGATGAGTGGTTACCTACAAGTTCTCTAAATCCAGGTGACCACAATATGAATCTTCAGGACCGACAAATCCTCAAGTCTGTTTAAGTACATGAAATTAAACTACAAATTTTCTCCAACTTCACACTTAACTTATTTTACTTTTATAATTTAAATACTTTCATCTCAAGGCCCATACTAGTGAGCATGCACAGATCATAGAAAATCTATGTCCCTAGAAGGGCTAATCTTTCAGACAACCTGATTAACCACCCACGTATGCTATTTTATCATGCTTACCCACTTCAGTAAGTCAGAGTCCCCTCTGATATCCCGAAAGAAAATGTCTTCTAAAGGAACATACTCCACAAATATGGATCAGTATCGAGTTAAATTCTATAAACAATCCGTGAAGGCCCATAGGATTGTGAGACATCGAGGCCCCTATCTTTTCTCAATACAATCTGTTCACAGATGGCGGTAAAGTTGTCAGCTTTACGCGCCTGCCGCCCTCTACGCCCCAGGAAGATTCCTGGTACTCTTTTCTTTTAGAGGCTGAGTCGAACTCAGGCATAGTGCAGTTGGAAGGATTAGGCAAACTGAAAAAGTCCACCTCATCAAGACTCGAACCTGCGACCTTCCGGCTTGTAGCATAGTGCAAAATTCTATAAACTATATAAAATTAAATTATTTTCGTAGGCTCTTGCTCTGTTCCTGCCAAAGCGAATCACCCACAACCGGAAAATATTTATTTTCTTTCTTGTTTTAAATTTGAAATACCTATAGAGAAGAGAAGAGAATTTTTTTGTGAAATGGTGATTGAGCCATGGCACGAAAAGGAAATCCCTAAGCAACAGTGATGCTAAAACGTTATGCAAGTGTTGAAGAGGAAAAGTTAAATGAAGGACACTAGGCTCCAACCGCAAGACTGAGTCTAGCTTTTGTTCACATTGCACTGACTTCGCATCCTTGGTGGAGAAGTACAGACGAACTTTGAACAGTCTGTTATTGCAGATATTAATGACGTTGCATAATGGGTCACATGCACCTCGCTACAAGGTGCAACGTACCACACAAATTTTCTGGAATACAGTTCTCACTGAGAAGCAGATATTCCCCGCTTTTCTGGAGCCCAAATTTATTATCGCTTTCTCGCACGCCTGACACTGGGTCCAGTTCTGAGCCACATGGATCTAGTCCGTATCTTACTCTAGTTCTCTAAGATTTACTTTAATATTATCGTCCACCCTACGCCTAAGCCTCTAAAATTTTTCTTGCCATCTGGTTTTCCGAATAAATGTCGTGTAGGGGTGCATTTCTCATCTCTCCCGCCTCATCTCGTGATGCTTGTTATGATTATCATGATAACGTTTGATGGGCAGCACAATTTTTAAATTAGCTTAGTGGGGGGTGGAGTTCAACTGGGTCCACTCGGCACGGCGGTCACTGATTGGCCTATTGTAGCCTGCCCCGAGTGATTATGTTGATGGAGAATTTGGTGGAATGAAGATTGGCAGGGGAAAAAACCGAAGCACTCGGAGAAAACCTGCCCCAGCGCCACTTTGTCCATCACAAATTCCACTTGACCTGACCCGGGATCGAATCCGGGCCGTCGCGATGTGGAGACTTAGTTTGATTGCTGGTGAATGGCGGACTAGCGTAGCTGTGCATTACAACGAATGCTTCTTAGGTCATTTAGAGACCCTGTATCTACTGCATAGTTTTGTAGCGTCAAATTGTGTGGGAAAGAGATCACAACTTGCAGCTAAGTCTTAGCAGACGACCATGGTCTGTTTCAAAGTCCTGCCCGGCGTTCGACTGAACATATCAAGAGAAGCTACAAAGAAACCTAATCCGGTGTATCATTCTTATTATTCGAGTACACCGCCAATAATGCAACATTTATATAAAATACACCTAAACTGTATATTTATCACCTGCTCACACAGGTTCATCTCTCGAGGATTTCGTATACCCTGAAGATGCAGGCAATGCGTTCCTCCAAATGGTCGGTTAACAAAATATCTACACGGCGCCACATCCCAGAAGGCGGCATTCTTCATAGTCACCGCCGCGAAAGCCTCAAATCTTACGTTCTATGTTCTTCCCTTGGAGTGAGAGTCCACACTTCTCAGCCGTATAAAGCAAATGAAAGTTAGCTTCGTAAATAATAACATTGGCAGTCATGTACAGATTTTAATCAGGATTGATTTGATCAGGGCACGGCTGTAGAAAGCTTTAGAAGCGACTGTCTCTGGTGACTTTGTCAGTAGGATCTAGGCTTATACACCTAAACTCTATTTACTCCAACTCTTGGAGCTTTTCTGGTATAGTAATAATATAGCGAATAAAAATACTGATAAGGTTGACGATAATACCAATAAGAAGAATAGCAGCAACCATGGCCTTTCGGCAGCAAGGTTTTCTCAGCAACAAACACTTTAAACTCTCGTAATTTTTTAACAAAGTATCAACACACACCCTGCACTGCACAAAAACGAATTTTATGTGGCGGTTGAATGCTTTCGATATGTAATTGCTTTAGTTTGCACGAAAANGCTCTCAGGGTCCTTGGCATATATAATATATAATAATATAGCGAATAAAAATACTGATAAGGTTGACGATAATACCAGTAAGAAGAACAGCAGCAACCATGGCCTTACGGCAGCAAGGTTTTCTCAGCAACAAACACTTTAAACTCTCGTAATTTTTTAACAAAGTATCAACACACACCCTGCACTGCACAGAAACGAATTTTATGTGGCGGTTGAATGCTTTCGATATGTAATTGCTTTAGTTTGCACGAAAATATAATTTAAATATGAAACAAGAAAGTTGACATAATGGAAGTGAAAATTTGTTGTGAATTATCACAAAACAACGTTCCAATATACATAAAGTAATACAGCAAATATCAGAAAGATTCCGACCATCAGTTCAGTTAATTCTTTCGGCAGTAGGTGCTTACTTTTTAATGTCATCATCATCAGTAATCTGTCAGACGACTGGTCCACAGTCTCTTCCAAAACAATTCCTCCACTTAATGCGATCTAGAGCTTTCTCCTTCAAATGACAGTATCCTCTTCTGTCCCCAAGGTCATCCAGCATCTTCTTACGTCTTCTTCCTCGTCTTCTTGTTACTTCTATCCCCCCCTCTATCTTTCCTTCAGTAACTTCTTTTAGAAGGCAGTTTCTGCGTAAAACATGACCAATCCAATTAGCCTTCCGTTTTCTTATTTCGTGTAGGATATTCCTCTGCTCACTGACTCTAATTAACACTTCTTCATTTCTCACATAATCGGTCCAACTGATCTTCTCCATCCTTCTCCAACACCACATTTCAAAACTTTCCAAATTTTTCTGATCTACTGCTCTAAGCGTCCATGTTTCAGTCCCATACAGAGCTATGCTCCAAATGTAGCATTTCACTAGTTTCTTCCTCAAATTTAAGTCCAATTTGCTGGTAAAAAGATTCTTCTTCTTGCTAAATGCAGCTTTTGCCATGGCAATCCTGGATTTAATTTCACAAGTACACCTTCCATCATCTGTTAACAAGCTACCCAAATATTTAAAACATTTCACATTCTCCACTTGTTTTTGGTCTATCTTTATTGTGACTGGGGTTGGTTGTCTCGAAATTTTCATTACTTTTGTTTTCTCCACATTCATTTCCATGCCATAGCACCTTCCAATTTCAATTAGTCTATCAATCATGCCCTGTAGCACAGTTTCTTCCTTAGCCATTAACACAAGGTCATCTGCATATTTCACAGTTTGAATAATTTGCCCTCCTACTTTGAAGTCACCGAGCCCATCCAGAGCTTCCTTGGTAAGGCATTCGCTGTACAAGTTGAACAGAATTGGTGATAAACAGCATCCTTGTCGAACTCCTCTTCCAATCTGCACACTTCCTGTCTCCCCCCTGTCCAGTCGTACTCTAACTTTCTGATCCATGTACAATTTGCTAATCAATCTTCTTTCATGCCAATCGATACCTGTTTCTTTCAGGATCTGCATTAATTTGGTCCAGTTTACCCGGTCAAATGCCTTCTGCCAGTCTATGAAGCAAACACACAGTTCTTCATCTATCTCCAAAGTTCGTTCCGCTATAATTCTCATCATCCCAATTGCATCCCTGGTTCCTTTTCCTCTTCTAAATCCAAACTGATCTTCTCCAAGTACATCCTCTATTTTCCTTTCAATTCTTCTTTTAAGTATCTTTGCTATTATCTTTGCTGTATGTGCAATAAGACTTATTGTGCGATGGTCGCTGCATTTTGTAGCTTTTGTCTTTTTCTTTAAGGCAATCATTGTAACTTCTGTAAAGTCCTTGGGCCACTCTCCACTTTCATATATGGTGTTCATTAGTTTTGTCAGTGTTTTCAAACCACCTTCTCCCAGTAACTTGAGCACATCTCCAGGTACATCATCATCTCCTGTAGCCTTTCCCTTCCTCATTTCCTTGATAGCTTTTTCCACCTCACTTTGTAAAATATATGGTCCTTTCTCGTCTGTATCTACTTCTTCTTCCGGTTCAACTTCTAAGGTTTCTGGCCGATTAGGTCGATCATATAGTTCTGAAATATAATTTTCCCAAATTTTCAGCACTTGCCTCTGATCTACTATTCTATTCCCCTGGGAGTCTTCGATGCCAACATTTTGAATCCCATGATTCTCTTTCCATCCTAGTTCTTTTGTCTTCATGTACATCAAATCATAACGGCCTGTTCTTTGAAATTCCATAATCTCATTACATATCTTCTCAAGATATTCCTTTTTGGCCCTGTCCGTGGCTCTTTTCAATTCATTCCTCAGTCTCCTGTATTTCCTCCTGCCTTCTTCATTGTTGACATTCTTCCATTTCCTTCGCTCCTCCATTTTACTCATCATCTCCTGTGTAACCCATGGTTTTCTTGCTATCTTCTCAACTTTACCTACCAAATCACTGATAGTATCTAACATGCATTCTTTTATATCGTTCCACTGCGCTTCAGCATTTCCGCTTTCACCTTCAATTGCACCGAGTTTCTCTTCTAGAGTCTCTTGCACGCTTTGTCTTTGAGCATATAACTTCTCCAAATCCCATCTGGGTCTGCGCTTTCGAAATCCTATAATTTTCTTCAACCTGGTTCGGAACTTGGCAACCAGTAAGTTGTGGTCAGAGTCAATATCTGCCCCAGGAAGCGTCTTCACATCCTTCACACTGTTTCTGAATCGATGTTTCACAAGGATGTAGTCCAGCTGATGCCTCTTCCAATCCCCAGGTGCCTTCCATGTGTAAATTCTTCTCTTTGGCTTCTTGAACCAAGTGTTGGTGACAATCAGTCCATTTCGTTCACAAAAGTCAATAAGCATTTGACCCCTGTGATTCCGTCTTCCTAGTCCATGTGATCCAACAATATTCTGATATGGTTCATCTCCAACAGTGCTATTCCAGTCTCCCAATATGATGCTGTTTGTGTCACCTCTTCCATCTTCCTGAAAAAATTTCTCAAATTGTGTCATATACTTTTCCTACTTCATCATCTTCATACTCTGATGTTGGCATGTACACTTGCATAATCAGCATACCTACCGGTTCCGCCTTTAACTTCAGAGCAATCATTCTGTCATTACAAACAATCTTCTTAACAACACTCCTCACTACACTTTTATGCACCACTATTGCCACACCTCTTTCATCCCGTTCACCTCCGGAATAATACACTGTATAATCACCACTTCTTATTTCACCTTGTCCTTTCCACGGCACTTCGCCGACACCTAGAACTGACACCTCATTCTTCTGCATTTCCAGTTTCAATTTTTTTTTTCCTTGTGTTCTTGTTTCAGGGTGTATGCTCTGCATAAATAAAGTAATTAGTTAGACATATTAACACACAGAATTGCTGGGTTTTTGAACTTTTTCCATTGTCCGGTATTCTAAAGAATAGAAAACACGACGTTTCGGAAACTGAATCACTGGTCCAGTGATTGAAATAAGTTCTTTATAAGGGGCCCAACTGAGTAAGTGTAGTCTCCCCCTTTACCTGAGGACGGAAACAGATTCAGTTTCCGAAGCATCGTGTTTTCTATCCTCTAGAATACCTGACGATGGAAAAAGTCCAAAAACCCAGTAATTCTGTGTTATACACCATCGTCAGAACACTTTAGAATCTACTTAGGCATATTAAGACTATGTTGTGGTTTTCGTTGAATTTTTTAGTTTAAATTTAAACACCTGTAAGTTGTGGCACTTGAAATCACTATGTTTCTAGCGAGTGAGCCTACAGCTGATTCGGAGGATGTACGTAAAATAGTCGGTTCGCTGCTTCCAGGATGCAAGCAAAGTGCGAAGAGCATTCACGGTGCGGATAAGGGCCTCAGCTCCGTTGTATGGACGTCTGACTGCCTGCACAGCGCAGAGTGGTGTAGGCAGCGATTGGCACACACGAGAAACCAGTGGGAAGATTTCTGTTTTTGGTAAGAAGCACGCTTCTGCGCTTTAATTCTTTTTTGTAGCCTAGGTTTCTGAAAGGTGTTATTAGTTACTGTTTAACAGGTACAGGAAAATGGTACCAGGGGAGGTACAGGACTCAGTTTTCTGATGTACACTTTTATGCATTCTTTTAACGAAGTGAATAAACTGTTGTTCTTGTGGCCGTGCCATAGCTCAGGCGGTTAGTCGCCGGTTTCCCACCTCGGCGGCCCGGGTTCGAGCTCAGGTCAGGTCATGTTGGATTTGTGGTGAACAAAGTGGCACTGAAGTAAATTTTCTCCGAGTACTTCGGTTTCCCCTACTAATTCTTATTCCACCGATTGCTCCACGCTCATCGTCTATCATTCGGGTCTGGTACAATATGCCAAATAATGGCCGACGTACCAAGTGGATTCAGTCTCATCCCATTCGAAGAAAAAAAATGTTATTCTTCGATATCAGATGATGAATTTCACCCCAATTTTGTTTCGACTGATTTACCTTCAACTGGTCAAAAAGTTTACCTCTTTATTAAAACCTAAGATCATAGCCGTGTACAAAAAATGCTCCTTACTCGTCCTTGTCCTGAAATTGTAGTTCAATCCTGTTCACAATTTTACACCGTGTTTTTCTAAGATCGACTATGAAATTATCCTTTCATAAACACCTACATCTACCGTGTAGTCGCAAAACCTCAAGAAAAGAGACCACTTGGAAGATCTAAGCGTAGATGGAGATTAATATTAAAATGGGTCTTCCATAAATAGGAGTAAGATTATGTACTGGATCCAATTGGATTAATATTTGCTCCTGTGATGGACTTCCGTTAACACAGCAATTAGATTATACTCGAGTCCCATGGAAGTGTTGAATTCTTTTTGTCAGGTAAGATACTATCAAGGAAGTAATTGTTAGTTAATCAGTCGGTGAAAATGAAAATTTCGCACATGTTTAATCAAAATTCCTCCGTAAATTTTGTTTGGCATACAATCAGTTTTCGGTTTAAACGCTAGGCAAACCCGTATCCAACCACGTTACTGCATGGGTTGTTCCGGCTTTAGCTGTCGGTTTTGTAATTGTAACAGACAATGAAGTTTTTACGCTGGTATTCACAATAAAATTTCATGTTCTGAAGAATTTATCCGCGGAACAACGCTATGAAATACTAGTTACAGGACTGTTGCACTGAAGAACACTGTACGAACGAGCGCTCTAAGAGGAATATTCTTATTGTCCTTGTCTCGTTCCCCACAAACTGGTGCTCGAAATGGAATGGTATGTGGTGGCTTTAGTGCTGTTTTATGGATCTCTATCTTTAGAATAATGTCGTCCGTCTGAAGTGTTTTGTTTCCTCGCAGAGCAATGCAGTTAACAACCAAGTTGTCGTTCGCAAGCTCGCCGCTAGCTTCAGCACCTTGAAACTCTTGGGAGAAATCCATTTCATCAGAAGAACCTTTAGTGATGGACTTTCAACTTGAATGTATCGTAATTTTATGAGTTATTTGCAAGAACTGTTTGGTTGTTTGTGTGCATTTATTTGCCCTGGTGTTTATTTATTGCGTATGCAAATTTGCTGCAAACTTGGTACCACGACAGCACACAGTATAATTATTTTCATTGTATTTCGCTAAATGTACACAGCATCGGTAAAGCCTGAAGTGAAACGTGTTAATTTCATGAGATCAGTTTTGTTGTCTACTCTTTTACAGTGAGCCCCCCCCCCTTTAACATAAATATATTTAGTTCTGGCGTCTTGCAAAGCAGAAGTAATATTGGATCAATATCGGCTAGAATTAAATTTTCCAACAAATTTTAGTGTAAGTCCTAGAACCAATTTGCATCGATACCACTTCAGTAGTTTCGAATATGAAACATGCGGTCGGATATGACATCACCGTTATGTGTTGACTTTAAATATTCTATGTGAAGAATGTATAAAATCAAAATGTGAACTAACGAGAACCTTAGCTTTAGTATATCTCCGTGTCTCAATCGCCAAGTCTTGCTTGTTATAACGGGTTTTCACTTGTAGGGGAGGTTGACATTAAGGAATTTTATGCACATTCTCTCTCTTATTCCGACCATGACCGACAAACGTTCGTCTAAATTCTGAGTCCTTCATTTGGGTTCACCTTTGATGCCCCTGATGTAATTTTATGGCGGGAAGTACAGCTTCAGAGCTCAGCGTTCGCGGACTCTCTGTTGTCCAGTGAAGTTATTGTTGACCGCTGTGATCCTGCATTCACATTGTGACCTGCTAGGGCAACAGCTGTGACTGCGTGTCTAGTAACGGGTCCGAACTGTACACCGTATAATAGCTAATTTTTTTCCAGCTTTATTCCTTCGAATTAACAGTTCAACAGACAGTACTATGTTACAGATGCTTTAGTAATGATTGATTTACGTTGGACATGATCTAACACTATTTCTTCTGGACAACGGCTTTGACAGTTCTTGTTTCTGTGAACATTTTCTTCCTGTAAAATTTAAAATATAATGTCAATGACCGCATTACTGTATGACTGTGGAGCTTCGACATTGACAAAGCTACAGAAATAAAATATGCATATAAGAAGACGAAATTAATGTTACTATGCCTGTTCTATTTCACATTTTTTTCATGACGTGTACACATTAACATACTTAGGATTTGGAATGTTACTGTTTTGCAAGCATATGACAAAAAAGTTAACGCTATCCCTGACACAGGCCATGGAGGCCCATGGGGTTGTAGGACGTCGAGGCTTCTAAAGAATCGGCTCACATATGGCGGTGAGGCTGTCAGCCTTACGCTGCGGCTGCCCTTTATCCCCAGGAATAGTCCTGGTACTCATTTCTGTTAGAGGCTGAGTCGACCCCAGGACCATAGTGCGGCTGGAAAAATCCAGTGACCTCAACGGGAATCGAATCCGCGACATTCCGGCTACGCTACCGCGTGCCCCAATGTTTTATATGTATGCTGCAAATAATTAAAACATTGGTTTAATGTTTGTGTCCGACACAAGCAAGATGGAGCTATCTGACGTACTTTCAGCCTTAGTGCGCAGACTACCCGAAACAAAGTCATCTCTTCGTATCACTGCGCTGTGTGGTATATGTCACCGGCCAATGGGGAACTAGCTCGTAGGCCGAAATTTGAATCACGATATGTGGGGTTTAATACAATGAGCCACACCCAACACAAAAAGGTCGTTAATATACTCCCCTTCTGTGACCCTACATATTAGGGTGGTCGTCACAAGACTTAGTGATAAATAAACACACTACATCCAGAAAGAGCGACATGAAATTCTCCAAAAATCATGTTAGAATCCAGTACTTTTCATCCTCATTGATGTCAGCAGATGGAAGGTTGTGTCTTGTAGGAGGCACGTGATGTCTGGGGGATACAGGAACAGCCAATTGTAGCACAGACATGGGACTGCGTTTAACTGATCAAACCTCCCCATGATATGTGTGGGACGACACAGCTACACTGCTCTGCTCACAGAGGTCAATATCTTCCCTGCCTTCTCTTTGTACACTTAGCTTCTAGACTAAGATGTCCATCTTTTTTCATTCTGTTACAATATATGTTGTATTCTTCTCTTCCCCAGTTTCTGTTTTTGTTTTCTAATTGAAACTTCTTCATTCAAATGGGTCTTCTATTTCATATTGGCAGTGTACAGATCCTCCGTCTCTCTTTCTCGCCTGCACGAGTGCAAAATCTCCAGTCCCGCAATTAGATATCCATTTCTGCATGGAGCAAGGAGAAATGCAAGGCGATATCACGCCTTTTCGTGGGGTCGTGACGTGGAGTGATCGTTCTAATTTCTTACTGCTATCTGCCTTTCATCGCCTCTCTGTTAGGCAGGAACGCTTAGTATACTGTAGAGGTGAATCCATAAGACCTGCATTTAAACCTTTATTGACGCAATACAGCCATCTCTCTAACCCTGGACTTTCCAGACGTAGATTTGAAGTGGCCTTGGTTTTTTCATTTATATCGAGTTTTACCAACCGCGGTTCTTGAGTTAACGTGCCGCGGCTTCTATGGGTGTAAGAGAACACATGAGGGGAGGGGAGGTGAAATATGGGGTCATCTCCGAGACATTTACGTTTGCTAGGAGCAGGGCTGTGCAAGCATTCCGGTTACCACTGAGGCGAGTCTTTTTGTCTCTGTGTGGTACCTGTGGTATTTTATGTCTAATTTTATCAAACTCAAAATTTTCCTTTCTCTGTGTGTGTGTGTTTGTTCGAGAACAGGGTGTTGAGGAGAATATTTGGATCGAAGAGAGATGAAGTGACAGGAGGTTGGAGAAAACTGCATAAT
>NW_019741981.1:2030306-2030566 GCF_002891405.2 Cryptotermes secundus
ACCGGCCTAGGGGATCTGATTATCTATATTTATTATTGTCGCTCCCACTTGGAGCATAGGGCGTCCATGAAGCGCTTCGTTTCACTTCAGTTTCTTAGTCTTAGTCGGTAGGACCCCTTAGACCAGGCATGTCAAACTTGTACAGAGGGCCACCTCAGCCCTATAAATAATGGTCGAGGGCCGCACTTCAAAATGGAAATATATACATTAGATTTTGATAAAGGAAATTTTATTCTATTTATTATTTAGGAATAATTTCA
>NW_019741981.1:2030630-2030964 GCF_002891405.2 Cryptotermes secundus
TTCTATTTCACAACAGAAATAAGCGATTTCCCATTTTTCTTGAAAAACACAGGGCTCATTTTCAATAGTTTTTTTTTTTTTGCTACTTGATTATTTGAAAGCGACATTCCCCTTTAAAAGTTACTGTACATATATACAAGTAAACTCGTAGTTGATAATTTAATGCTTAATTATAACCTTTATGCGTACATCACAATGTAACATTAGCACCTGTCGCTGTGTGAAAATGAACTGAATGACAGTGTACAAGAGACTACTGAACTAGTAGGAAGGTGTACCTTGTCTCAATGGTCATAAAAGTGAAAGTTTGCTAGCAGCCCATTAGACAATGTCT
>NW_019741981.1:2031617-2091631 GCF_002891405.2 Cryptotermes secundus
CTGTATGTAGGGTGTGGTTGGATACATACCGTGATGCGTTCGTGATGGTTCGGAGTATTACAAACACAGAATAAACGCAGACAAACATCCACAATTTAGGGGAATTCGAACCCACGGTCCCAGCTTTCGAGCGGGCGAAGACATTTCATGCCTCAGACCGTACGGCCATTTAATAGGGAATAGATTCTAACAAATGTTCTGATACCTTGGCGTCGAACATTTCTACGTGCACTTCGTGGTACTTGTATAAGCTGTGGTTGTACCTTAAATATGGCACGACCCCTTTTCCACATTCCTTCCGAATTACTCATTCACAGTTGTCCTCTTGTCTTGCGCTACATAACTTATGTAACCGAGGGGCCGCCATTAAACAAACTAAGAAAGAAAGCAGAACTTAAGTCCGTACCAGTGGCATTTCCTCCACCATAAGCCGTCCCTCAGTAGCGGGAAAACGATGTCTAACCACATGAGAGAATTTCTGGAGAAAAGGAAAATTGTTTTCATAGCTTCAGTATATAGTCTTCATAACCTTGATGAATGATATGGTGCTGAGTATGACATGTTGTGACACGTGATTGGGCTATATTCGTGTTACGTCTTTAGAAGCAGAGTAATTGTTTGAGTTGCAGTTTTGCAATACACTGTACGAAACGGCTGTAAGAAGTTTAGGTACGTCAAATGATGAACTCAGCACTTTCATTTCCTTCGTCACAGGTTAATGTTCGGTACCTAGAACTTGCCTGCACCACACTGATGGGGAAGATTCACAAGTATGAGGCTGATTTGCATGGAGATGAATGGTCTTTCATGTTGCAGTCTTTTAAATCTAATAGTTTTGCTTAAATAATTTTACTTTTTTTGTACGAGTCTCTTATTCTATGGGAAAGATACAGGATCCGCTTGTAGGTTGAAATGTCTGAGAAGAAAGTGCTGAGGACAATATACAATATATACGAGTGTATAAGTAGGTTCTTTGTTTCTCTGTTAAAATGTGTGGGCCATATTGCCCTAAGTATTTCGATCTAAAAATTTTCGTTATAAAAGCAGATCCAATGATTTTCACTTAGAATGACAGACCCTTATAGAAACAAGTAAAATAAATTTATCAGATAATATATAGGCCTACGTAAGGAAGATGAAGAAAAGGAGGATGCCGAAAATCGCATGATAACGGACTTAATTATGTATAATTTCACTGTATTTAACAAGGAGACGGACGAGACATATAGCAAGGATGCAAGAGGTCGAACATCCACAAAGAATTTGTCTGAAAAACCTAAAGGAAAAGACAACTTGGGAGGCATAGACATAGATGAAAGACGATCTTAAAATGTATCCAATGTGTAGGACTCTGAAATTGTAACTTCACAGTTTTGTGTTCTCCTCTGGACCTCATAGAGGGAACCCAAAGATATTGAATTCACTCCGTAATCTTTCCAGTCTGAGCGAGAGACATGGTTGTCAAAGCATCGTGAAAGTATTGAGCTGGAGTGTTTGGATACGATTCGAATCCTTATTTCTTACCTTTTTTGTTAATTTTGTTAAATTCTTAAATTTAATTCTGTTCAATCGGCAAAGATTAATTAGCTATTGTACTATGATACTGACAGGAACTCACAATGTAGACGCAGCGCTATTGTTTAATGTTTCCTATGGTGAATCTACTACAGAACACCAAGAACACGCCACGACTGTTAAACGAATTGCAGTAGACATTTCTGATGCGACTCGAATCATCGTTCATAGTCTGTTTTTAATTAGAGGGGTGGACTTCTTCTGCTACCATGACGGATTAGGCTCTCTGGCCTTTTCCCATCCACAAATAATTATGAAATTATGAACCTTATAGACTGTCGATAAGGCCCCTTGGACGCGGGATCAGCCAGTCGCAAGGCCGCTAGCAACACAGCAAATAAACAAAAAAGACGCAGCAGAGAGCACAATCCCTGTGTATGTGAGTGGGCAAAGATTTCATGACTTAAACCGCGCGACCGCTGTGACCAGCACGAGTAAATATTAAATTTCTTAATTTGAGGACTTCCCTTCGTTGAAGATTTAACTAATGTATTTGGAGACACTGGATAGGAAAACAATAATAACCTGAGCGAAGAATGGAAACTTCTGCTTTTCTTAGATAAGTAGCGTATAGGCTCGATTCGTCAGGCTCAGAATAATCTTACGCTCCAATGTCAGGGTTTGATTAAAAATGCTACGGTAATAAACATTCCGGTTTCATTAATGCCGTAAATTTCTTGGCCAACGGAGAAAATAAAAATTTGTCAAGAAAGATAATGGTTTTCTTTTTAAAATATCTGTGTCTGAAAAATAAAATTACGTGAAAATGAATTTTGCTATAGAAATTCGTGACGTTTCAGACATTCTTCTGTATCTGTATAATGATACTGAATGCTGAGAAATGTTGACTAAATTTGGCATAGAACATCCAATTTACAATTTACAAGCTCAAGCTATGAATAATAAGGTTCATTATCTTAACAATGAAAATGAATATGACCGTTTAATTGGAGACTAAGAGAAATATTGGAGCATAAGTCACACGGAGGTTCATGTTTCTGCAACAGATATATTTCTTAAAATAATGTCAACTGGGTTGTGAAGTGTGCAGACTTCTAGAACAGTGTTTGTCAACTTTCATTTATAAAGCACCCCCTTCAAAAATGTCTTTTAAGTACTCTAAGTACCTAAGAATTTCAAACATTTTTTTTCCACCATTGCAACATATAGGCCCATGTCTATACAATTTAATAGTAACTGGTTGTTTGGAAGAAATTACCTATAAGCAGTTAACTTGCCATCGTACTTAGGACGATGGAAAAATGATTCATAAATAGAAATCAGGATACTTCAATTGTGTTTGCTTATCCCAAAAAGCCTTTCTTGTACCATTACATGTACGCATACAACCGGTTGAGAACGCTGTTCCATAAATTTATCGACGTTTCGAAGGAAATTATTGCCTCCATCTTCAGGGTAAAAAGCCTACTTCTAAGATGGAGGCAGCAAGTTTTTCCGAGATTTCTAGTAAGATGCACAGCATCACATACCAAAAGACAATGTTCTTCATAACCATCTCGTGAGATCCTCAGATCTCAGAATTATGCATTTTTTACGACGTCGACAGTGTGAATAGTAACCTAACAGTAAATTACAGTCAAAGCAAACTGAATAGCCGTTTTAAGGAATGATATTTATTTCATTTGTGTTTGTTTTGGGGAAACAGCTACGGTCGTTCTCAATCATATTTATATTTTATCGACCCCTCACGATCAGAGACAGGCCGCGTACAAAATGTATAGGACGAGAAGGCCTATAGTGTGTTCGCAAAGAGAAGACCATCTGGTCTGCAACTGTCATATCATAAGGCCACTTTGGTTCCGGTTCGCTGGTTACGTAGGTCGGTTAGCGTCCGTGTGCTTAGTTAATTAAGCATCACGTCACGAAGACGTATGAGGGGATGAAGATATAGCCCCTTCTTTCTCTACATCGCCACTAGATGGAGGTGAGTGGTCAGCTTCAGGCTCCTGTCGCTTTGCCACAGGGGAAAGTTTCTTCTCTACCCATTTGGTGAGACCCAGAACCGGTCTCGACACTGTGGAGAGGAGAAAAATCTCCTGCTTCTGCAAGGAATTGATCCCTAATTCTTCTGGCATCCACCCCTTAGCCCATCCCTATACCGACTGATCTATCGTGGCTCACGCATAAGAAGAGTGGCTTCAATAGTATTCAATTCAATTCTTGTTTATTCGCGTGCAAACTTAACTGCCCAGAAACCAATTACAAAGTTAGCAAGAAGATTGAAATAACGAAAAAGGCACAAGCCAAATAATAACAATAGAGTTTATATATTAAAATATGGTAATAATATAGTATTTCCAATAATAATAATAATAATAATAATAATAATAATAATAATAATCGCTCAATACCGTCTGAAGAAGATAAGCCCTGCTTCGAATTTTGCTGGAGTTATCCGCGTCATAGGTGCGTTTCGAAAAAGTAATTTGAAATAAAGTCACACTAATTTCGTATCCTTTCGACATCCTGCGAACAACAGCCCCGGACTACGAGCACCAGACTGATCTGACTGGAACTTGGAATGAAGTTCTATCAAGCCATTCTGATTTTTGTTAGTCTGGTTTCATGTCAGATATCACTGTATCTAAAAGACTATAAAGCTCATATTTGCATTGTTCAATACCTTTGATTGATTTGCATGAAAATATTACTTTCATTTTAGGAGTCAACTTATGTAACAGACTAAATCATTTGGGGGCTATATCATCAGGCATTCGCCCTTCATAAGTATCTCCGAAAGTGTGACTAACGGGGAAATATATTGTTCATTTAACGACACTGTCAGTAGCTCAGGTCATATAGAGTCAAATGTTAGGATCGTTACTGAATGACGAATTGAAAGGATGTCGAAGAAGTGTTCATGGATTCCATCAAGGTACTGTCCCAGGATTTGCCTGGCGGGATTGAAGAAACCGGGGAAAACAAAACATCCTCCAGGATATTCGGTGTTCCGGGCGGGATTCGAACGAGGCATCTGATGGATACAATTTAGAAAAGTTTCTGCCTGAGCCAGCTTGAATGACTGACTAAGCTGTAGGCCAACTCGTACCTGTGTAACTTTGCAACCGTTTAGCCCTTGTGTGTCCCTGTCTGGTCATCTCCCCAGCAGTCCCAGGCATCGCATGGAGAGAGGAACTTTACTTAAAGGGATGTCTAAGCAGCCAACTTGCTCGATACGGTCGGAATTGACTTCAGAATCTCGGTGAGGGGGGATAATCTTCGAATTCAGCTTTTCTGCAGTGTAGTAAATTGATCTCATTCGTTGTACTCCAACTTTCATCACGACTCTGCTGGCAGCTGTGTTCTGATTCCAGCTCGCCCACGAGCTAGAAGAGGCGAGAAAGACAACTGTGTCCATTATCGTAGGAGGGAAGAGGTCGTCGGCTCCTGATTGTTCCGGAGAGATGTGAAGGCGGTAGGAGCATAATACACTAAACAAGGCTCGAACCAAGGCTCCTACTATATTTTGCTCACGTTAGCCTTCTTCTTATGTCCCCTGTGTTCTGAATGCTTCTAGAAATCTCTCGTATAAACAAACCCATTCTCCTTCTCTGTAACTGCAGCTTATCCGTGCATGAAATGTCATTTGAGTGCAAGTTTGGTTATGATACCAAATCTAACGGGTAAGTAATTGGTACGACTTTATGTATGGGGCATTAGCCCATCCCGAGGCCTCGCCCAACACAGCTTGAGATAGTAAACTGCGCAAAAGCATAAGCCCAAGTGATGACACTGGGTTAGGCTCTAACCCGCGGTCTCAATCTTTGAAACGTCCAGTACTCTTCCCGCAGACATAGTTTTAGCCTACTTTCCTTATTTTAAAAAAATTAATGCAGGCTTGTGAGATCACACTGCTGTCGGGGTATTCCCCCTTGACAATTTCTGAATGCCTGAACCAATCATTATGAAAATTAATGCGTATATCTTTACACCTTAGCCCATCTCAACGGTGTAATTCTTAGATCCTTTCCATCAGTAATACCAACATTACAGCTTCTTAAATTTCTGAGACAGGAACTTATGTTGCTTGAACGCCTGTACTAATCTCCATGATACTTTGTAGGTATATCGTCCCGCACGAAGCCATCTGAACGGCGTACGTCTTAAATGTTTCCCATCAGTAGTACCAATATTGCAGCACCTAATATTTCTTACACATAACCCTAATATTGCTTGAACGCCTGTATCAGTCTCCATGAAAACTGGTGTGTATATATCACGCCACCTGAGGCCATCTCAAAACAAAAAAACAAACTCCGTGTCCTGTAGCCCTCAAGCGAGCTATACCGACCGAGCTACTGCCGCTTGTCTGTGAAGTTAGTGCCAACTTTTGCTGGTAGAGGGTGTCGTGTTGTCAGCGCAGCGGATCCCCATTGCCGTTAATCTCTGTTTTCTAGACCGGAGCCGCTATTTCCTTGAAATAGCTCCTCAGTTATCCTCACGAGGCTGAGTGGACCTCGTTTCAGACCCACTGTTTTAAAAAAATCTGATAGCGCCGGGAATCGAACCAGGGACCTCTGGATCTGTAGGCAGGAACTCTGACCACTAGACGACAGAGGCGGTCCCTGAGGCCATCTCAGTGATGTATATCATAAATACCTCTCAGCAGTGATATCAACATTATAGTCTCTGAAATTATTGAGGTAATGCCTTTAATATTACTTGAATTCTTCTACCGATCTTCATGAAACTTGGTTAAGTGTGTGTCACGACATCTGAGGTCATCTCAACGCCATGTATAATAAATCCTTCCCAACAATGCAGTCTCTCAGATTTTGGTGTTTTATTCATTAATTAAGGAAAATTGTATATGAAGATCAAAGTACACGTATAATCACGAACTTTATAAATTACATAATGAAGCAGATACTCGTACTAAAGTATATAAATTTACAGTGAAAGGAACACAGGCTTTTAATTATTCTCAGAACTAATTGCTGTTATTCAGATATTGATCATTTAATTTATTTATGGATTGAGTTATTTGCTTTGTTGGTTGGTTAGCTGTTTAAAGTTTACTTGCGTTCTGGGTTTTAACTTATTTTCTTTCTAGATTAGGATTATTCAGTCCCTTAAATGCTGAGTACATTCCATGTATTAGCTGTAATCCAAACAGTCGGCAAGTGCGCTCTATATTTCCTCCAAGTGTTACATGATAATTTCAGAAGATTTAAGAGTATACAGTAACACCTGACATTAGCGGCCTCCGTAGTCTAGGGGTAATGTTCCCACCTCGTGACTCAAGGTACGCGGGTTCAAACCCGGCGGAGGTCGTGGGAATTTTAAGGACGGAAAAATTCAGGGAACAAGTCCTCCCGGAGGGACTTTAAGCCGTGGGTCCCGTGTCGTAGCTTTGCGGCACGTAAAAGAACCTTATGTCCCAAGGGACCTCTGAGCCAAATTCAGGACATTTCCCGCCCAACAGTAGTCTCTAACGCCTCTGGTAGATGGGGGAAGCATCGAGATACCGCTGAGCCAGTAGAGGCCGAACTCGCTGGCTGAGTCGGGATTGATGGCACGCACAAATACCAGTAGGGTATAGAGACTGGCAGAATATCACAGGGGGACGCACAATGGACCAATATCTGGTCTAAGTGCATGGAGAAAGCCACCCTCTCCAACAACAACAACACCTGACATTTTAAATGTAATATGAAGACAATCGTCTTCAAAAAAACTAATGACTTTTAATAGAACATGTTTTGGCAGGAAATGATCTGTCTTCCTAGCTATTCTTTCTCATCCGTTCTGGTGGCTCTCTGAAATGGTTCGTCCTGAAGGTATAAGAAGACACGAATTCCTTTACTCACACTAAAAATCACAACGACAATCAAAGTTACAGAAGTCATAAGACACCATGACGATGGACCGACCTGGGTGGGGTGGGGTGGGGTGGGGGTTGAAATGCACGATTCTGAACCTTCACCAAAGAGTAGAGATTTGACTGTTACCAAGTTTAGCGGTTTACGGTTTCACAGGTGTTGGTGCGATTCCCAGGAAGGGGAGAGCATTTCTCTTGAACACGATGTCCGAAACGATTGGGGGATTCCACTGACTCTACTATCCAAATGGTGAAAGGAGGCTATTTCCCAGAGGCCGGCAGTCACGCTGTCCTCGCACTTTCATATATTGCTGAAGTTGAAATTCAGTTAAGATTCTTGAGTCAGTGTTTACATATAGGAAAAACGCTAACTCGTGACGTCTTCCTTTGATTTGTCAACACATTGCATTCTCAATTTTCTGGGTTTGCTGAACCCTGGGAATCACTTTTTATAAATCCTCAACCATCTGTGCATTTATCTGCGTCATTGCCTCATACCAAACCTTACAAAATGGTGGCGATATTCTCAATATCTGCTGTATATTCGGGAGTTCCGATGTTCGATGATTCGCCCGAAAATCACTATCTTGCTTAAATTTCTTTTCGCTTAGTGAGGGGTGGGGCCGGTCACGGTAGCCGAGCGGTCTAAGGCATGCACTGTCTTCGCTCGCTCGGAAGCCGGGGGTCGTGGGTTCGAATCCCACTCAGGGCATGGATGTTTGTGTGCGTTTTTCTGCGTTTGTGTACAGGTACAGGCCTTGCGACGAGCTGATCACCCGCCCAAGGGGTCCTACCCTATGTCTAAGATCTAGAAAAACCGAAAAGTGAACGGAGAAGTTCATGGAGGTAGGCCTAGGCCCACTGGGGCTGTAGTGCCAAGGAAAAGAAACAGTGGGGGGTGGAGTCCAGCTGGGTCCACTCGGCACGGCGGCTACTGATTGGCCTATTGTACCTTCCCCGGGTGATAATGTTCATTATGATGATGGAGAATTTGGTGGAATGAAGATTGGCAGGGGAAACCGAAGTACTCGGAGAAAATCCACCCAGTGTCACTTTGTCCACAACAAACCCACTTGACCAGACACGGGATCGAACCCGGGCCGCCGCTGTGGGAAGCCAGAGACTAACCGCTTGAGCTATGCCGCGGCCTAGTTGTTTAAATTTGTATTTAGTTTGTGGTTGTTCTGAGTTATTGGAGGAAAATGCTAGAATGATTCCTCAG
Source organism: Cryptotermes secundus (assembly GCF_002891405.2). Lineage (NCBI taxonomy): Eukaryota > Metazoa > Arthropoda > Insecta > Blattodea > Kalotermitidae > Cryptotermes > Cryptotermes secundus. Next base: position 2,040,257 of record NW_019741981.1, read on the forward strand.
AATATTCCATGGCCGGTGCTTTCCACACTCGTTTCAATTTATCATTCCCCTCATTTGACAATACGAATATACAAAAAGAGCCATTATAGAAAGTAAAATCACACAAACAGGGTGATCGGCAGCAATGTAGGCTCACACATCCATCTCCTGTATAAGATTCGAACAAGCTACACGAGCCTAAGCCCAGCCTAAAGCCGTGTGAGGCTTGAACGGTGCTGCAGGGTTTCATTATTCTCCTCAGACGCTTTAATGTTTATTGATTTGTGTTCTGATTATTGGATTTTAAATTCCTTCTTTATTAGCTATGCACTAACAACATCCAACGAATAAACACCGATAAAACGAAACACATTATTAGCCACGATCTTCTGGCAGATTAATGCCGCGCGCAACCTGTTTCCCTGTTTCTTCTAATACGTCCTCTCATCTGGCTGTCGGTCTTTCAATTGGCGCTTTTTGAGATCTCAGATATTAATATAACGTATATATAAGGATGAATTATGGGCCATTTTACGATGTTTTAGTACTTATACTGCATAGCATCAAACAGTAGGAAGAGTAATAAGTAATTGGAAAGGAATTGAAAAAAAAAGCGGTGCTATCCTGACATTTTCTTGGCGTGACTGATGAAAACCATAAAATTCCTTTGTCAGAATAGCAGGTGGTCCAGCCGAAATTCGAGCCAAGGTCTTCCCGAATGCAATTCTGTTGCGTTATTGGACCAACCTACTCGAACGCTGCGATTAATGCAAATCATATCCATATTTCTCTCGTCATGAAGGTTCTTAGGCTAGGAACATACACAGCGACATCAGTCGTACGGAATAATGTCGTACGATTTTTTGCCGTACGACCTCCTTTTCACACTAGAGCGACCAAATACATTTCTTTGCTCTCTGACTGTCGTATGGTAGATGTCGCATGTCGTCACGTATGAAAGCTAAGACTACACTTTATATTCTACTGCTTGATGGGACATGAACGGTAAGGACGTCGTACGACCGATGTCACTGTGTGTGTTCCTAGCCTAACACTTCAAGAAATTCTCTGTTTTCATGTAACCCGAAAATTCAACAATTGAGCTAAATTTGATCAGTTCACGTTTGATAACATATTTCTCTATGATCTATTTTAATATTATCTGCACACAAAACCTAAGTCTCCCTTGTGGTTCTTCCCCTGCGGGTTTCCAACAAGTTTAATATGGTTTTCTTGCTTCTTTACTTGATAATTTATTTAACGACGCTTTATCAACGCCATTATATAGTCTCAGGTAGAGAAATTAGTCTTGCTATGAATTATGAACTTAGAAAAATATCGATAGTTCCGGTATGGGCCTATTTTAAGGCCTTGACAAATACTTAGCCTCTAACGACAAAGCGATACCACGAAGAATCCTGTGCTGGTTAACCATTGCTGTTTCTGCTGTACTCATGTGTGCTGCACGAATGAAAGAGACCTATGCAAATAGTATCCCCACCCCCTTTAGCTGCCTAAGAACTATAACAGATCTGCCGCTCTTCTAATTCAGATGGGACATATATGTCCCGTAGATATATCTGCTGCTTTTAGGATCTAAATGTCCCACAAGTCACGTAATTCTCCCGTTCCAGTCCAATTGTTCTAAATCAGCCTCGAAAGGGTTAAGATATACGAACGTCCTGTCATTGATATTGTAAAATACTGTTTTGTGCAACCCTCGCATAATTTTAGCAGACCTGCGGAAAAACGCAAAGGTCTTTCACAAATTTCAGTGCAGAAGATCGCGCAGTTGCAGCTTCTGTCGTGTTTGTGATTCTTGGCTTGTAAACAATATTTCATACCTAATATGTTTTCCAAAAAAAATTAAAAACCTAATTTCATAGAAAATTTCGCATTCTTACCTTCAGTAGGTTGGTAGTATTACTGTCGATCTGAAATCTAAATAAGCATTTTTGTTACATACTACAAAGCAGGAGTCCTTAACATAAATCGCTTAATATTATAATAAAATCTCTTTCAATACCGGTATATAATTTCAGACCCCTGTGTCAAGTAGGGCTGGGGTCGTTTCTAGTTCACAAGTTCGTGTGTCCGCGGTTTTAGCACTGACTGTAATAAATAATGAGGCACGAGGTTGAGGTGGCCTCCAGTGGCGCAACCTTCACACGAAATTTCGTAACAATCGGCCGACGTTGGAAGGATACACACAGACACGGCATGACGATCTCCTAAGATCACTCTTTTGTGTTTAGAAAGGAAAGTAGGCTAAAAATAGCCGTGTTGAAGTATGTGAAAATGTCGCTGGATAACTGTGTTTTAATGCCTGTGGCATGTTAAAAAGAAGCTCTGTTAAAACATGGAGGGCATTTGTAAAACATTAACACCCATTTCCTTGTGCGAACATCTACGTCATTCCTAATTCCTTGAAGACAGTACTGAGCGTACTGAGTGTGCTTGTGGTGTCACTGTGGCCGCTATTGAGACCTCTTGTCCCATATGTAGTGTTGTTCTTCTGTTGGTTTCATTACTCTGACAGTAGCCAGGTTATATAGCGTCGAATGGAAGGATTAGAAAGAATCGCTCATGAGTTAATCAAGGTATTGTTCCCGCATTTGCGTAGAGGTACTGAGGAAGACAACGAAAACCCCTCAGCTGTGATAATGGGTGTCTCAGTCGTGATTCAAACCGGGCACCTTCAGAATACAAATCTAGATCGTTGCGGCAACACCAGCCAGCTTGTCATGTGTGCAGGTAAACAGGCAACCTAACCGCAATACTAACGATCATCTGTGATCATATTTATTGAGAAATTAAACATAAGCTTAACGTTATTTTAGATTCGTTGCCCAGGGACTGTGTCGAGGTATTGTTGAAGCTACCGTTGCTTCCCGTTAACTCAGCTGTAGCTCAGTGTCCTGTGTGAGGAAGCTTATATTTATCGAAACCCACTCAGCTCTAGAACCTTTCTGCTCTAGAGACAAGGATATGCGCCCAGGTTTCGTACTGGAGGCTGTGCAAGAAAGGTTTTACTTATGACTCGAAGTTTCGTGACATGTGTGGGTTCTTAGCCAAGGTAAACCGGCTCACCTCACCTCTAACACTCGAACTGAGACCAAAACCGGCCTAAAGTACGGATGTTTCGTCAGGCAGCGTCCGTATGTTTACAGTACTCTTTTTCAGGGGTTCCAAACCCTGTAAGGTCGAGCGATAACGTCTGAATTATATTCGCGTCAATCCAGTCCGGAACTGAGTGTTTCGGCAGACGTTTTTAGTTTTCATCAACCCCTCCAGGGGTAATGATGAGACAGGGTTTCCCAACACGAAGGGCCCCTAACTTTTCTCAAGTTTCCTGACCCACCTTTCTTGCTGGAGTGTTCAGTTCCGTGCTACATAGGCCTGTATACCGAATATTGTGGTGGAGTGGGCAACACTCATTTATATTCATGAGGTCTTTGCACTAAATCTGGGCCCGAAAACAGTGAGGGTTTTCGCTGTTTTCCTGAGTCCCTTCAGGTGAATGTTGAGACACTACCATCATCTCGGTTCTGCAGCAGGCTATTCTCCATATTTCTTCACAAAAATTCTACTTGCATTTTTCTTTCACCATCCGAATTTCCTTCTAGAACACATCGTTAGGAAAAATTAAGAATGTCAGGAAGGAATGGCATTGAAAGAACTCCACGAGTTTCTGGTCTATGCAGACTATATTAATTTATTGGGCGAACAGGGTAATTGAATTTGTCGTTACATAAAAACAGAGAATCTCTTAAATATCTTTGAGTTATTAGATTATTTAAGGATACTGTAAGAACTGCATAGTTTATGCATACGTGTAGTCAAATGGGTACATACAGCTGTGGACAAATTCAGTGGGATTTGATGTCAAAATATATTTACTTGTGGGTATTTTACGTCGTCCTAATTATTAACTACGTAGAGTGCACTTCTGTGTCCCCGAAAGGAAACGTGTTTTTGAGGCTCAGACTGCTTTTCCGATATTATCATCGAAATTTAATACGAAAAGTACTGTCAGAATTTATTTATGTCTGTATTCATTTATGCCTATTTTCCCACTCCACATCACATATATAAAATATGTATCGTCGAATGAAATGTGTGTCTATCTACAGGTATGATTTATGTTCGGAATCATTCTGATATTGCGACGGAAATAAAATCTGGGATATAGCTTCTATATTTACTTATAAGTATGACCTTTAAGACGCTGCATCAAGTGAACGTTGTCTAATTACATGTGTATTGGCACTTTATAAATTACGTACAATTTGCATTTCGAAAACCATTATTATTAGCTAAGGCCGTAATGTAATAAAATAATAATAATAATAATAATAATAATAATAATAACTGTTATCTGTAGCTTCACCAGGCTGTTCTGGTTTATGTTTTCCGTCCTTCTTACTTCAAGAAGGAGCAACATATTTAAATTATCTTTTCCTGAAATCATGGATTTCTATTTAATTCTGTTGTGAGGCCTATTTAATTTTTATTTTATCCCGAGCATATTGTGACATATATACTCGTTGTTAAGCAACGACCGCGAAACAAACAACTAGACAACGAGCCGTGAACAGCAACAGAGGAAATGCGTTTGCTGTGCGATCCGTACCGAGAAGTTATAAGCAGGACAGTTGGTTACTGAGATGAGCGAGTTGGTTGGCGAGTGAGTGGGTCATTTCGAGAAGTGCTGGTTTTCAGTCGTTGTCACCTGATGCTGTTAGAAGATGGTGGCTGAGGCCGGGAACAGTTCGGGAACCCAGAGCGAGAGGAACGTTCGCCGCTGAAAGCCGTTACCAAGCAACGGCAGTAAATACGTGACTTTGGAAATTGTGTGTGTGTGTGTGTAACGGTGAATTGTAAAATTTAGTCATGCCCTGTATGAAAGAGTCCAATAATTCCTATCATCAATCCAAAACCCGTCTATAGTCACTCATACACGTGACAATATAGAGGCCTATTGTGGAACACCTTGATAAAATTCTGCATTTAAAAACAAATTAAATTTTATGATGTGAAAATAAAAAAGACATGAACATGATATAATGAAGAGCCATCATGTGAGCTACTTGTCACAGATTGGATGATAACATTTAAAATAAATCTGAAGGAAGAAATTAGCTCACATGATTGAAGGTAGAGCAATGGCTGAAGCAGTGATGGATCTTTGAATTTTATGAACAGTTGAGTATTCAGCTTTCCAGAAAGACTCCGCATCATGGAAATCATTGATTGATTCATTAGTTAATATGATTTATCTTGAAATAGGTTCTAGATTCATTAATATAAACGAGTGGATATATGCCTTGCAGCTTGATACCCCTGGATTAACCGATCATCTCTAAGGCATAGGCTTGAAGCAAGGTCCGGTTGAAAATGTGGTAGATAGTTCGAGAATTCTGTGGTCAGTGTCATTTTCGTCGAGAAAATCTGCGTCTTTAAATTAGTAGGGGAAGCATTTCTCAAGATATTACAGGCTAGCAACCGTAAATATTTATTTTTAAATTATGTTTCAGTTCTCACATCGGTGAATATGGAAAATTATATCTTCTGGAATATGAAGCGTGTAGTACCATGAAAGTCGGCCGAAGTTCCTCCGAAATGTCGCTTGACTTTCATCCAACTGCAAGGCTTTATATCTCAGAAAATAGAATTGTTCAATTCTTCTTTAAAACAAAAATTGTTTGAAGTATGGTGATGGCATTTATCGAAACACTCTGGCTTTAGCAGACGCATCAAAGGGCCCTGAGAGAGGAGAAATACGTGATGACAACTGAGCACGCCGGATATTCTGCTTTACCTGCTTCCACCTCCGCTGGCTCGTTTGACATGACGCGTTAACAGGAATACACACGAGTACGAGTATAACTGCAGTTTAGAGAGCCAGTTCTGTTCTTAAGTTTCAGCAGTGTAGATTCAGAATAGCAAAACTTGTTAGTTGGCCGTAACCTCGAAGCTTTTCACCATTTTCTTTTCTAGAATGTTTAACGTATTAGAAATTGTTCATACGAAAGTTGAAGTTATATTGATTGTGTTCTGTCTCGATATAATATTTAAAATGCCAAACCACTCTGTTCATTAATTATCGCAACGAAAAGGAAAGCTAATTATGAATTTCCTCTAATCTTAATAATCGTTTTGTTGTTTCATATTCTTCAAAATATTGCTCTCAGACAAACTGCATTTCTTAGAATTTCAGAACCCCTTTTTAAGTGTTACGGATGTCATTCAAATGTTGGTAGTTCGGACAACCGATATATTGATATTGTAAAATTGAAAAGTTTAAAAAGGGAGTGTGGCCCCTATTGGCATGATGTTCGCACTAAGTTTTATTAAATTCCACAATTTGACTGAAATAGCATTAAGAGAGAGAGACGCACTGATATGATGGTGCCATGCGTTCCGTTTGTTTATAGAAGAAAGGAAAGTAAGCTAAGAATTGCTTCAGGTCATTAACATTCAAGTGAAGCAGCCAATAAGATACTTTAGCGGATCACATTCTGCTCACAATTCTCTAAGTCAGTCTCTTGAAGATTCCTACACAGTCTGCTTTCTTCTTTACACTAAGCAATTCGCCACTCAACCTCTTACAATGTGTACATTACCGTTGACCCTGAATCACTGGTTTCCCGATCACTTGAAGAACCCTACAGTGATGGTTCATAAAACGCCACATATTTTGCCTGAGAATTTATCCCTTGCTCGCGCCTTTCACTCCTTCCAGACGAGGGAAATCTTCGCATGGATGAATCTCTACGCGATGTTGCAAATCCCACACTGAAACAAAAGAAGCTGACATAGCTATGATATATCCTGAGGTGGCCGCGCCGTCTAAGACATGAACCGTTTTCTCCCGTTCAAACACTGGTTTCGTGGGCTCGAATCCCACTCGAGGCATGGATGTCTATGTGTGTTTATCCTGTGTTTGTAGATACCGGCCTTACGACATATCCCCAGTTCAAGGAGTCCTACCGACTGTATATAAGATTAAGAAACTGAAGAAAGCGGCCAAGGTCCAAAGGGCTGTAGAGCCATATATATATAGATGTTCTGAAGGTTCCACGGCTGTAATTTTTCAAATTGTGTTCTTTTCTGGGATCTAACACTGTGTAGGCGGATACCAGCGTTTCAGTTAAACATGCTGCCTTGGTCTTCAGGTTTGAAGTGTGTAGGGCGAAGAAACGCTTTCCATGTTCACCGCTCCTATTGACCCTGACCGGGCTTCATTTCCCCTCACCCTCCTGTGGGTTCTGAGTCAGCATCTTCCTTCCAACCTGCGTATATAAATCGACCGGCCCCTCAGCCTACACACTTAAACCATGAAGACTGAGGCATCGTGTTCCTCCGAAACTTCGGTATCCTCCAACAAGACTTCACACTGTCACAACGCATGAGGCCACAGTCTGTCATATAATTTATACGGTTCCACGTGCAGTTTTAGAACTGTGCATAAAATAAAGTAACATAATATGACCGAAGAGGCTGGTCTAGCTACAATATAACGATTTAGACTTGTATTCGGGAGGTTATCGATTCGATTCTAGGCCGGGAAACAGGTTATTCCATTCGAAAATGGTCTTAGTTTTACTCAGTCACTCCAGGCAAATGCTGGGAGAGTGTCCCTATTATGTCACGACTGCTTCCTTCCAAATTCTTTCCAATTATTCAGCCATCAATCATCCTACCATTCGACACCACAAACCGAACTACTGACAGCTTCGTAAAGTAACCCGCAGAAAATATTTCTTTGAAACAAACAGAGCAGACCATCAGAATCGTTACTTTAGCTCTTGAAATATTTTACGTGCCGTCAAGGATTAGGGAATTATTGTTCTCAAGTGAAGAAAACCGTCAGTACAGACACTAGGTATGATATGCTCCCATGCAATTCCATTTGGTGTTTGTTTTCTACTTACATTGTCAACCGGAATAGCGCAGTCATTATAGCGACTGGCTATGGGCTGGACGGCCGAAGGGTCAGAGTTCGTGTCTCGGTACTGCCAAGATTTTTCTCCTCTTCACGTCATCCAGACCGGTTCTGGGGTCCACCCAGCCTCCTATCTAATGGGTGCCGGAGGTTCTTTCCTTGGGAGTGAAGAGGCCGGGGCGTGATTGTGGCCATTCATCTCCAACTAGTGAGGATCTATGCATCCACTCCCCCATACGCCCTCATGTCGTAGTGCTTAGTTAGGCACAAGGAAATCTTTACCTTTTATTCTACTTATAGTTTATGGTCAAGATATATCAGTGTGTGTGTCTCTCGACATATTCCGAAACAAATTACAGTTTTTTTAAGCATGTGTGGATATTTTGCCATTATAGGCAACTCAGTCTTTGTAATTTTCAATTCCCAGGCATCTGTAAAACCAACATGGCAGTCGGGCGAGCTTCTGAGGTAAGAAAAATGGTAACGCCACTTAATGTTTGGCCTTGGATTGGTGACGAAAATACATCTTCAAAGAAGTAAACTTTTCTAATTTTTTATATGCAGCGCTTAAATAACAACTTAGCATCTATGTGAAATCATTTTCTATTTACCTTTCTCTACGATGGTAATAACTAGTCATTACAACTGGGAACGGAAGAAAATTTGTATGGGTGTACGTCATTAACCTATACAAATGGCATACGAAGTATTTTCTGCATGTTGATAATTACAAATATGGCGAGCGATAGAACTATGCAGAGTTTTGAAAAGAAGTTACAAGCTTTGTTTGGGGGAGTACAGTGCTCACTTAAATGAGCAAAGAACAAGCTTTGTTAGAGAGAGTACAGTGCTGACTTGAATGAGCAAAGAACAAGCTTTGTTTGGGGGAGTACAGTGCTCACTTGAATGAGCAAAGAACAAGCTTTGTTTGGGGGAGTACAGTGCTCACTTGAATGAGCAAAGAACAAGCTTTGTTTGAGGGAGTAAAGTGCTCATTTAAATGAGCAAAGAACAAGCTTTGTTTGAGAGAGTACAGTGCTGACTTGAATGAGCAAAGAACAAGCTTTGTTTGGGGGAGTACAGTGCTGACTTGAATGAGCAAAGAACAAGCTTTGTTTGGGGGAGTACAGTGCTCACTTGAATGAGCAAAGAACAAGCTTTGTTTGGGGGAGTACAGTGCTCACTTGAATGAGCAAAGAACAAGCTTTGTTTGGGGGAGTACAGTGCAAAGAAGCCCCGCTCAACAAATAGCCAGAAATCAGTGCCTGAAGAGCTACGGGCAATGTTCTTGTGGTCTCTGCAGCCGATACTTGATGTGGCTCCCACGGATTTCAACACAGCTTTCAGCTTCTCGTCACACAGAGGTGAGAACTCTGTCGAGAACTTCTGGTTTCACTCGAATCTCCCGAAGGAAATTCTCTACTCGTTGCTGTAATACCGCCAACTCATTTCAAGGCATTAGTTGTCCCCACAGCCAAAACTCCAGAGGATTAAGGTCAAAAGATTGCGCAGGCCAGTTCACCGGGTCTCCTCGTCCTATCCACTGTTCATCGAGAGTGTGATTCAGATGCTATCGGACAGTGCGCAGAAAATGAGGTGGTATGTTATTATGAATGAACCACATATGTTGCCGTTGATTGAGAGGCACATGTTCCAGCAGTAATAGTAAACCGTCCACCAAAAATTGAAGGCACACTGCACTTGTTAGTCTCTTAAGTAAGACGACTTGCCCTAAGCTGCCCACACTAGTATCCAGTCAAATGCAGAACTCGGCCATATCTCAGGAGGCATTGATTTCTGGACTATGCTGACAGGGACTTTTTGCTCATTTAAGTACTATACACCCTTAAGACTCTAAACTTTTTTTGAACATTTGTATAAGCTATAAACATATCTGACGTGATCAAATTAGGAGCGGAAAATATGCACGAAATCGGATCGATTAGTTGTGCAATTATTAATTTATAATTTTCCAAGGTTGTCGTGGTTTCAGGTGTTGAAAGGACAATGTCTGAGAAGTTATTTATGCAGTCTATTGCAATTGCTCAGATTCACTGGCCTTCTGAAAGCACTTCCCGCACAAACAGAGAGAGATCTGTTTTTGTGGGCCGTATGACAACGTAGACATGCAAATAGCCTCGTAAAAGGTTTTGTTCCGTCGGTGATGGATTTGTTTCATTGATTTTACATGCTCAGTGAACGCTTGAATCACTTGATTTACCATGAAGAGCTGTGATTCAACTTTCATTTATTTATTCTGTAAAACTATTAAAGAATTTGTCATTGATTTCATTCCTAAAAAAAATGCTCAAATTTATTTTTCGTCTTAAGCGAGTTGCAGCTGTATGTGAAAAAAAAACGATAAATTATGTTACGTTTAACAAATTCCATGTTGTAGGGCCAGTCTTGAGTAGATCATAGCTATTGATCTGACCAACAATTTTTTTTTGGTTCAGAAGCTCATTGTCATGTTCACAGAGTCCATTACTAGAAACCATCTTGTGTCAGTTAATTCCAGTTCACACCTCTGCAAGATCCATTCCAGCACTTCCTCCCATTTCATTTGCTCTCTCTTTAAGATTCAAAACCAAAATTCCTTAGGCCTAAACACAGCTTGTTTTGATGGGTAGGGTTTTCTGCGTTATAATGCCGTATAGTGCGGAGAAATATATCATCTCTAACTTCAGGGTCGAAGATATGTATGATACGTTCCCCCGAAACGTCGCGCTCTCTCCGAACTACGCTGTCATGCAATCCAGAAGTCCATAATCTTTCATAGCCACCGCCGTGAGGTTCTCAAGACCAACAATGCCTTGGTTTCCAAATACGTGCTACATGTTGAAATTCTTCAAAGGAAAATAAACCCAGCATTCTTGATATTATCTGTCATTGTTCTTACTGAGCTGAAAGTAAGCTTAGCGTCTGACATGTTCATATTTGCTCTTCCAGCTCTTGGTCATCGCCACGAAAATGAGTATAGATTCAACTTCTCATAGAACAAGAGTTCGTACAGTAGACGATAAGTGAGATTCTTTACTTCACAACTTTTTTTTATTGCTAGTGGGGTGGGACTAAGTCCCTTGTACTGCGGCCACTTCTGGCCTATTGTACCAGCCTCAGATGATAGGTGAGGTGATTGTGGAGCAATTGATGGAATGAAGATCGGCAGGGGAAACCGAAGTACTCGGAGAAAACCTGCCCTAGCGCCACTTTGTCCACCACAAATCCCACTTGGGCAGACCCGGGATTGAACCCGGGCCACCGCGGTGGGAAGACAGCGACTAAGCGCTTGAGCTATGGCGTGGCCCTACTTCACAACTTAATGCAGCGAGTTATTTCTTTTTTACTTAGTGTTGTTCATATTTAGCAGCTAGCCAGAGACAATTTAACTAGGATTGTTTTTGGCGCAATCGCAACCACTATTTCTTTGACAATTCGCCTATTAGCCTCACGATGTGTCTCTGTTCTTCTCCATGTGTGCATGTAGCAACTCAAGACCCACACAAATGATTTAGTTTAAATTTGATATTGGAGAATTTTACTAAAATGTATTAATAAATTCCGATATTACTTAAACTCGGACAACAATAAGGGACACTTTATGTGAAGTTCTGCGTGTATTTCTATGTACATGTCGAACGCATCTCGCTAAGTAATTATTAGATAGAAAAACATTTTGAACAAACACTATAGAGGGTGACTAAACACACTCGTATATTCTGAAAGTTTTCTGATTTTCGATATCATATTGTCACATGTTTATGGCTCCGTGGTCAATAATATCGGGTTATCGAATGGATTAGTGGATTTATTGGCGCCTTCTTTTGCAGTCTGTCTTATTCACAATCAGTTATAGAGCTACCGCTAATCTACTCACTTCACAAATCACTAAGACACGCTATGTCTTCTCAGTCTTCATTAGTCGTATCGTGGCAACGGATTTATAACCTTACTGTCATCTGTGTGCCGACTATCTAGAGAAAATGTGGGAGCCTCGATGTCTCACAACCCTATGAGCCTTCACAGCCTGTTACAGGGATAGTTTTACATGTCATTGCACCTCACATCAAGTCGTCTTTTCGCAGGGTAGCTCCGTTGTACTCCGTTTTACTCCTTCAATTCTCATGCTCATTCTTCTGACTCCTTCAGTTCTCGTTCTACGACTCCTGAACGCTCTTCATTCTCATTCTACGACTGATTGCTCAAAGTCAAAGTCATATTGCGACTGACAATCAGTCAGTCAGTCAGTCTTGGTGTCAAGCACCATCTAGGGCTCATGACCGGGTATATGTTACTGTACGACAGTTAGGGTCTTGTTTTTTGTGGGCTCGCCCTCTGACGAGCGGACGGATCTTTCTTTTGTACATGCTGCTGGTCCTTGCCAGCGCAGTCTTTCTCGGTTTCGAGTCCCTTGGGACTCGCGACCATATTTTACTGTCTCAGATTTGAGACTTTCCCTTTCGTCGCCTCCTACAACTCACAGAATCGCGGTGGGGGTATTCGACCCCGCCTCCTCACAGGTGGACTCACTGATTACCTGGAATTCCGCGTTATATAGCCTCGGGGCCAACCCCAAGGAAAACACTATCTCTCAACAATTCGAAGGGGTGTTTGCCGCTCCGTTGCCTTGAAATGGACGTCCTTCTATTGTTGAGAGCGTAACTTCTGGACTATTTACTATTTCCTAGCAATTGTCATATGTGTCACAATGCAATAACATTTGTCAAACACACCAGAATGATGATGCTTTGCTTATTTTTCCTAATTTGGGCAATGTATACCTTGTTCCTCTGATATTAATTTACATCATAATATAAGCACGTCTTCCTCTTTCGTCCTTTTAGCATGATATTACTCATTTCTTGTTCGTGCAGGTAACCCAAACATAGTAACCCCTGTCACGTTAGGGCATTCTCGGTTTCTTATTTTCAGTTCTTGGTCAAGATATTTCACATTTGGAACGGAAGTTAACAACACTGTAATACTGAAAAGTAGCTGGTGGTCGAGCCGATAATAGTGGCCGCGGGGTCCAAGGGATGAACCGTCTTCGCACTCTCGAATTCTGGGGTCGTGGTTTCGAAGCCCACTCGAGGCATGGATGTCTATTCTGTGTTTGTGTTGTGTGTGTGTGTGTAGGTAGTGTCCTTACGACGGGCTAATCCTCCGTCTAAGGAGTCTTACCTACTATGTGTAGGATTAGGAAACTGAAAAAGCGGCCAAGGTCCGAAGGGCTGTATATAAAAGAGAGAGAGAGAGAGCTGGTGGCCGAGTTTCTGAAGCTCTGTAGCTGATGATCTGCACCAACAGAACATGAATTGTCTTCCCATGTCCTAGAATACACTTTTCTTGTTTCTTATCTTAAATGAAATTTTGGCTGTGGTAAAAGTAAGGTAAAGCCGAGCGGTCTAAGGCATGTACTGTCTTCGCTCGCTTGGAAACCGGGATCGTGGGTTCGAATCCCACTCAGGGCATGGATGTTTAGTTTGTGTTTGTGCGTTTCTCTGTGTTTGTGTCAGGTAGAGGCCTTGCGACGAGCTGATCACTCGCCCAAGGAGTCCTACCGAATGTGTAAGATCTAGAAAAACCGAAGTGAACGGAGAAGTTCATGGAGGTAGGCCTAGGCCCACTGGGGCTGTAGTGCCAAGGAAAAAAAAAGGTAAGATAAAGATGTCCCTGTACTTAGCCAATTATCACTACGTCACCAAGACTTATGGGGAACTGGTGTATAGATCCACTTATTCTTGACCTCGGCATTAGTAGGAGGTTGGTGGTCAGCTTCACGCCTCAGTCGCTTTACCTGGGGAAAGATTCCACGGTACCCACTGGATAGGAGGCTGGGTGGGCCCCAGAACCGGTCTGGGCAACGTGGAGGGGAAAACAATCTTGTCCCCACCAGTACTCGAACTCAGACGCCTCGACCGTCCAGCCCCTAGCCAGGCGCTATACTGACTGCGCTATCCCGGCTCTCCATCTCAACTATGATACTACACTTATAACATCATCATTCTCAGAATTAAGCTATGTTCGAATCTTTGATAGTGTACACATTTAACTGCTAAAAAGAATCATATTAAAAATATGTGGATTTCCTATTTAGATTTGCATACGAATTTAGTATTCGCTTCTTAAAATGAAAATGTGTTGCCGCGTCTGGTCTGTCCGCAGCGTGTGTGTAATGACTCTCCAGTTTCATGTTATCGTAACATCACTATTTAAAATACGTAGCAACTTTTCACAAATCAGTGAGACCATTGTTATGACGGACATAACGATAGACGTGAACAATTACTGCATTGAACAACGAATACTGATGAGTTTTACGTATTAAAATCGTTACGTATTTAATTATCTCTAGTGAATTTTGTGTTTGAAACCAACTCGTGTGTAGATTAATTATCCTCAGCCGGTCAAGAATTTAATTTATGCAGGTCTCTAAGTTCCGTTTGCGTTACATTAGGCCCCGCACACTACATATATTATACTAGAGTCGTAAAATTCTTGTGTTCTACTCTATCATCGGTCGAATGACGACATGAACTGGTATCGAGAGCCGGACCGCTCAAAAGAAGAGAGGATGAGCCCTAAGAGGTGACCATATATGGCTGTTTCAATTATTTCTTATTTCATCGTGTACACTTTTACCGTGGGTGTTAACATAATTTCTTCTATATTAATATCTGTATTACAGATTAAACTTTTCTGAGAAGTAGTGGGTCTGGAACCGGGTCCACTCAGCCTCGTGAGGATAAATAAGGAGCTACTTCAAGGAAATAGCGGCTCCGGTCTAGAAAACCGAAATTAACGGCCGTGGGGATTTGTTGCGCTGACCACGTGGCACCCTCTATCAGCCAAAGTTGACACTAACTTCGCCGACAAGCGGCGCTCGCTCGGTCGGTATAGTTCGCTTGCGGACTACAGGTCACGGAGTTCGTTCATTACAGGTTAAACAAACATGTCCAGACGTGCTAGCAATAATCAGATTTTCAAACCTTTTGTGCTGTACAGTATGAGAAAGGATAAAGTTTCTTGAGAAACCCGCTGCTGTTTTACCTGTCCACGAGTCAGACAAAGTGAGTGTTTATACGGAAGCCCATTTATATAAAATGTCTCTTTTCGGGAGCTCGGCGTCTGAAGTATGTAGTCTTATCTACAGCCACTTTCTGATGAGATAAGGCAAGAAAATAATTTCGGGTTAAACGTCCTGTTCGGAGTTCATTAACGGCAACGAAGGAGAACAGCACATTGCCGTGACGTCAGGCCAGCACATAGCGTGATGACATTGCTTGTCTTGCAAATGTAAAGCCCCCGAACCCAGTAACTGTCCGAACGATAGCTACTTAGACCACTTTTGGTGTCACACGACTGAGCCCCCACTACAGGCCACAATTGTTCTGCAGAGTAGAAAGTGAGACAGTGAGGGTGGAGCGGTGACCTAGGCTGATTTATCTGCTACTTTTCTGAAAAGAAGAAAAACACGAAGAAATAAAGAAAGAAACAAAGAGAAAGAAAGGAAGGAAGAAAAATATTTTTTTTTCTGATAATACTTTTATTAGCAATAAGATGAATCACACTTCACTGTAAAGCCAACAGTTATAAAGGTGCAAGGGCTGTGGACTAGATGCGTGGATAGATAGATTAGGTAGATTAGATTAGATAGATAGATAGATAGATAGATAGATAGATAGATAGATAGATAAAAGGACGGACGGACGGAGGGACGGAGGGATGGACAGACAGAAAGACAGACAGGTAAGTAGCCTATTGAATACATAGATCGATGGGACTCGATCGGAGAGAATTAAATTGGACTGTATACATGAAACGAACTCCTCTGAAACTGGCAATAACAAACGAATCTTTCGATATGAACAGTCCGGTCCCATGTAAATTGTCGATCAGAAGTGGCATTTAGCGTTTAATTTAATTTCGTCCATTTCACAGAGTGGCATTAGGATGAAATTTCACAGGACAAATCTCCGATTTACAAAGTTGCAAAGTCCAGTAGACCAGCAGACGAGACTTTCCAACTATTGACCTATTGACTTACAAAATTGAAAGCGTCCGTCTACCATGCAAATAAGTCATCATATGCATTGTTCATCATGTTACTTGTGAGCACGAGAGTGAAGATTGGAAAAGTAGATAAAATGAGGTTATTGACGTCAGAAATAAAATTTAACAGGAGAACTGCTAGTTACATGCTGGTAGATCAAAGATAAAGACATTTAAGAAAAATTGAGAAGTCAACAATTTTATGTAAAATTATGTAAGTAATCAAAAATATCATGTAGTAAGAATGTAAAACAGCATAGTCTTCGCAGGCGATGTTGATTTTACTAATCTTAAATTTCATGGTGTAATTAGAATGATAACAAATTTCAAATTTCTTGCTATTCAGCTGTAAGTCTATTATTATCCTGTCTACTTTCCAGAGCACTGATGTTGAAGATATTGTGACGGAATATGATCCATTGCTAGGCGACGGGTCCCTAAACACATTCTCGCTGCAACGAATACGCAGGCAACAACAGAAGAACTGCCGTTTCTATGCAACACTAAAGCACGTGACAGCAATAGAGAGAGCATTGCTATAAAAATACGCGCCGAGACTGGTTGCTAGGCAGTTGCGTTGTAATGTCTCTACAACAGGCATGTCCAACGCGTCGATCGCTGGACGATTTTTGGTCGACCTCATAGGCCTATAAGGAAATTATACGTGAAAAGCATGTAATTTCACTTGTAATATAATATGATTATATTAAGATTTTTAAGGGAAAATACGTGTTAAAGTAGTCTGCATTTTCAGTGTATGTTGCTTTTACAACAAACATCATGTGTCGTGTTTTTTTTACCAATATTTTTGCTTAAAGCGAGGTACGACGATAGCAGGGNGTATAATATGATTATATTCAGATTTTTAGGGGAAAATACGTGTTAAAGTAGTCTGCATTTTCAGTGTTCATTTCAGTATGTTCCTTTTACAACAAACATCATGTGTCGTGTTTTTGTTTACCAATATTTTTGCTTAAAGCGAGGTACGACGATAGGAGGGGGTGGTAGATCACTGGCAGTTTTGACACTAAAAAGTCGATCACAATCTGTTTGAAGTTGAACATGCCTGCTCTACAGTAATATAATAGGTTTTTTTTGTGTGTGGTCCGTGCTGAGGCTATATAGCGAGAGCTGTGTGATGTGAACTCCCGGGTGGACGCGGGATCGAATACCTCCACCGTAGCCCTGCGAGTCGTTGGAGGCGACGAAAAAGGAAGCCTCTAATCTGAGACAGTACTCTGACTCTAGAATGATTGCACTGGCGAGGGCAAGCAGCATCTGTGAACGACAGACCCGTCCTTTCGTCAGAGAGAGCGCTCCACATCAACAAACCCGCAACTGCCAGGCAGTAATAAAAATCTGATCGTAAGCCCCAGATGGGTGCTTTATTCCAAGACAGACTGGCCGACTGACCGTTGGTCGTAAAATAACTTTGACTTTAATTTTGTAGGATTAGATCAAATGGGAAATAGGAGCTGTAAGCGTCAAGAGAATGGGAATACAGCGGCGCGCAACAGTTGGGCGCCCATAAAGCTCAAGTATTCACTTTGCAATTCTTTAAAAATAGTATGCCTATTAATAATATTACCACGTGTAGGGTGGTACGCGTGACGAAATGACGGGTTCCAGTTCGGATGATTGGATTTGTTAGCACCTTGGTTACAAGTTCTCTTAATCACATTTAAATACAGAGCTAGTGTTGATTTCCACAATTTACATTTCACCGTTACACACGCACTAGGATCCTCAGCCTTCACTAGTCGTCTCCTGGCAACGGAATAAAAACAATCTCACTGTGACTAAGTCTTATAATCATACACGAAGTCTTCACAGGCCGACTTCTTCTTCTACGGCGAACTTCCCGTGGCCATCTTGTACCGAGAACTGAGAATTGACTCGTAGTGCCCTTCTTCTTCTAGATAACTCCTTTACACGCACCCCACGGAAAACACCGTCTCTCATTGTTGTGCATGCATGTTCACAGCTGCGTTGCCTGGCAATAGAGTTCCTATAGCTCCGTGCCTTTTCTGCAGACCGCATACAAACACAGTTTCCCTTCTATTCTTGCCTGTATTCGCATTTACATAGCTGTTACCTGGCAACGCAATGATCAAATCCATTATAATATATTAAGCCTGACTCATATCTGCGTGGGTCTAAAGGTTTGTGATAGTAATTCAGTACTATCAACGGATAATTTTCTTCGATATTGTCCATTGCCTGAATTAGAAATATGTACAGCTTTATGAAGGCTGGCTTGAGGTTATATAAAATTGTAGGTCCTACCTAGTCGGTTGCCCCTGCAACTAAAGATTAGGATCTCATGCATCCTACATTCTTTGTTTCAGGCAGTAGCCAATGCCCAAAGAAATTTTTTCATTGCGACATTATAACATTTTGCCAGACAATTATTTTGCAAAGTCTGAATTGTAGTTGCGTAACGCATTCGATTCCGCTGTTCTTCTTGTCTCATGAAACCGGTCTTAAGATCTTATGGGTTGTAATGCCATAGAGTTCGACAGAAGTCTAACAAACCACAAGGAATTATAACCCAGAAGATCATATTTCTGAAGATGTGCATATCTCTGCCAAGAGAAGGTAATTGCTTTTGGGAACCGCGACGAAATCCCTCTTCTATTGTGTTCCGCAGAGCTCGAGCTGGGGGACATTTTGTACACTATCCTTGCTACATTTGTCTAATTAAATCTCTTCGTTGTATTCGTAAGGGCTTGAAATCGTGTTCCTTCAGGGTTCTTGCAGTAGGCACGATTGCTAAATCGTATCTCGTAAGCAAATTCAGCTGCCGTGTTCGGTCTGTATGCAATCGATAGCGAGTAAATCAAGGTCTTTCGTACATACACGTACACACACACACACACACACACAAAATGAAGCCAAAACTATTTACGTAAGAATATTGTACCTTGAACTAGAGTTACTATAAATCAGAACCCTAACACTCGAACATCTGAAAATATTTTCTTTTCAGATTAAGTTACGATCATTCTACTTGTTGTAAAGGGGCGTAAAACTTGAACTCTCGCTTCAGAGGAAAACATAGATGGAGCGTATTGAGAAAAAATTCTGAGAATATTTGAAGGAAAGGAAATAGTACGAAAACTGGTAAGATTATGTAATAAAAGATCTTACAATTTGCCCTCTTCACCTAATATTCTTTAGTGTTATGGAACCAACAATAATACGATAGGCGGACACGTCGCATGATTAAGGGAAACAATAAATACTTCAATATTTTGGTTGCAAAGCCTCACTGGAAGTGATAACTTGGGAAACTTAGCGGCAGATGCGAGGATTATATTGAAATTGCTGTTTAGAAAAGCAAGCTATGAAAATGTGAACTGGGTTGAACTGCTGAAAATGACTCCAAGATAGGATCAATATGGTCTCATAATGTGGCTTCAGTGTTGTGTTACTCATATAAATTATTTCATTTTGGTGTCTCTTTGTCTCTCATAGATCCACTCGTCACTTTCTTCTTAGCCTGTGAAAAATACAGGATTACATGTATGTACTGGGTGCAGTACAAGTCGGGCACCATAGTAGATTTCATTGTTGTACTGTAGTAACACTTTTTTGTTTTTCCATGCAACTTATGAATTCAAAGTAACAAGAGAAGAGGGCGTAATATAGTTCTAATGTGTAGAAGACTAGCTACTTTAAATCGTTAAAAAGAAGTGATATATTTTAGAGCAACTCAGGGATAAAATCAAATCCGGTTGTGTCAAGATAAGCACGTTAGTTTTCGGAAGTGTCCAAATGTCTTGTACGCATCGAATTAAAAGTGTATGCAAGGTTATAACCAGCAGTTGGAAAGTCTGGTTTAGCCTGCCCTCTGGGGCGCGACTTTTACACCACCCTCTACATTGACATGTACTGTAAATTACAATAATATATAAAAATAATATTAATGTTAAAATGAAAGGCAGAATAATGTCATTGCTTCTTTCTAATCAATTCGGAATATTTCTTCTTCATCTCGTATCTTGGGTTTATATTACAGCACGTAAATTGTAGTAAATCTCTGCCACAACTAGAAAAGGGGGCCCATCCACGTACGAATCTGGCTCGCGAGTCCGACTCGGCTCGTGTTCCAATGAGCCAAACTCGTCCGTGTGTGGTGAAATTAATCCGAACCCGGTTTCTCACCGAGCCGAACTCGTGAGCCCTACTCGTACGTGTATGGGCCGCCTTAAGTCACCTACGCCTGAAATCTTCGTCGGTGAGAATCTGCTTCTGTTGGCCCAGGAAACCAAAACTGTCGATGCGTAGGTTGAAGTTTGTGTGGGAAAGGGTCCACTAACCTGCGCGTGTCTACAGCGAATGCAGCTTCTCAAACGGGTAACACCTTCTAAAAGTAAAACCTGATAACTGAAATTCAAGTTCAATATAAAGTATTTTAGAAACAGTGGAAAATCTTATGTTCCATAGCGCACTTCTTTATGTGCATCCTGCGAATTTGCACAATTTATTTGGGTCCGTGTTCATTTTGTGCAAGTAGAGATTTGTTATTATAAAAATGATTACACTACAGAAGTGCACTGCTTATGATGTACCTTTCATTATATTTGATTAGCAGCTTCAATTTCTGAACCAGAACGATTTCCACGAAATTTGATATGGATATAACTAATGAATCATTGGAGCTAGGCTAGTGTGGAGATGAATAACCAAGATACCAATTTTGTATTAAATACTGCTTATTATTTAACGACTATAAACATGGTGAGAGCATGAACTTTCGAGGTTACGTCCAACAAAAGTAAAGAGGACAAAGTCTGCACTTAAGTAACATATTGTGACATGTAATTCATTTTATTTTAACTTGTTTGTTAAAGTACTTGACAACAGCTATGAAGCCAGTTACAGGAAAGCACTGAAAGAAACTGCGAACAATACAGGAAAAAGTTCACTTAAAAAACAAAGAAGCTAAAGAGGCTGATACAATACATTACGTAATACGTCTAGTAAAAGCCAGTTACTTGCAAGCACTAATATTGGGCAAGGGCTCAATACAAGAAACATAAAGCTACAAAGAACACGGTAACAGTGATCAAATGAACTAAATAAACACAAGAGTCTGAACAGAAACGCCATATTTTTTTTATTGCTAGTGGGGTGGGACTAAGTCCCTTGTACTGCGGCCACTTCTGGCCTATTGTACCAGGGCCAGGTGATAGGTGAGGGTGATTGTGGAGCAACTGATGGAATGAAGATTGGCAGGGGAAACCGAAGTACTCGGAGAGAACCTGCCCCAGCGCCACTTTGTCCACCACAAATCCCACCTGACCAGACCCGGGGTCGAACCCGGGCCGCCGCGGTGGGAAGCCAGCGACTAACCGCTTGAGCTATGGTGCGGCCTATGGAACGTCATATAAATCATGTAACGAATTATTGAAAGATCTTAAGACTGGTATTAACGAAATAAATGAATGCTATAAATTTCAGTACTCTTGCAGACTACTTTAGTCGTAGAAATGATAATATTACAGTTCAGTTCCCTTATCTGACTGCTTTTTTTTTTTTTCTTGGGCACTACAGCCCCAATGGGCCTAGGCCTACCTCCATGAACTTCTCCGTTCACTTCGGTTTTTCTAGATCTTACACATTCGGTAGGACTCCTTGGGCGGGTGATCAGCTCGTCGCAAGGCCTCTACCTGTACACAAACACAGAAAAACGCGCACAAACAAACCAAACATCCATGCCCTGAGTGAGGTTCGAACCCACGATCCCGGTTTCCAAGCAAGCGAAGACAGTAAATGCCTTAGAGCGCTCGGCTACCGTGACTGTCTGACTGCCTGCCAACGTAAGTAGCCACTAACCAAAGGGACAATAGATGCATACAAATTCGAAGGTAAAATAAAACGTTAATGGAAACAATGACTTACGTAAATAGGACTGAGAATGGGGAATTATCCTCAAGGTTAAAAGCGTGTTTATGGAAAATATCCAAAAACGTTATATGTTGAAGAATGTGTAGATGTGTAGATCTTGTGTGAACCGATGTTTCGGAGGAAAATTTCGCCTCCATCTTCAGGATAGAAAAATCCGCGCGCGAGGAATCAGCATGAGCAGATGGCTGAAGTCTGCAGGACTGGTGGGGCAAGTCCGATTTTCAGCCATGTTGATTCATAATAAAGCCTTGTTTTCTTAAGTCCAGAAGAGAAAATTTCCAAATATCCCACAAAATATCCATAGATTTTTTTTTAAATTCTGTGTGGGAAATATTTACTGATTTGCATTTCATTAGTCATACTTTTGAATAAGCATAATAAGCCTCAAAAACGCTTTGGTAATGTTGCATAGTACAGTACGGAAAACACTCTTTCCCGAATTGTTGTTGTTAGGCTACAAAGAAGGCATTAACATTGCATAGGCATAGGTAACACATCAAATGAAGGACTTGAAATTTGCAACGGACAGTAGGTTATAAGAATTCTGCCCAGAACTCTGTGACGTCATCCTTCATAGTTCAAAATGTTCTTCTCGGTACACTGTTCTGGAAAGTTCTGTTCCTTTCAAAAATAATCGTACGAAAATCTGTAATCATTTCATGCGGTATAAAGATTTTGCATTCGTAACTCATGTTGTCTTTTGAGTGTTCACTGTAAATACGTGTATCTGTTTATATTCAAACACAACAGCGTTTAACTCCGATTTCTGCCATTTTCACGTCACCTTTAGACCATTTCCACTGAGCCGCGTAACAAGTTCCAACCGTGCATCTGATCTAGTCACAACCAGAAATTATTGCGAATGCATACTTAGACATTATTTTTAAATATCTTATTATGCTTGGTTCATCCTGGTCCGTCTCATTAGTAATAGCATAAAAGACAATTAACACCGTCCAGTGTGCTTGATAAATGCTGTTTTTTTTTAATATTTAATCTTTTATAAGTTTCGGTCGGAGCGACTATCAATATATACAGAAACTACTATTACAATGTCATATATATGAAATATTATCCTCTAACAATTACTGAGCTGTGCATTAATTTCTTAAAACATTTACAAATGAACACGAACTTATAAACAAAAGGACACGAACTTGTAAACAAAAGGACACGAACTTGTAAACAAAAGGACACGAACTTATAAGTAAAAGGACACGAACCAAATTTATTCTAGATTTTAACAAAAAGCTTTTTAAACAATATTTTGTAAATAGACTAATTATAATAATTTATAAATATTTTAACAAATTCATGCACAGCTTAGTAATTGTTAAAGGATAATATTATATATATGATATTGTAGTAGTACTTTCCGTATGTACTGATAGTGTCCTTCTGAAGATGGTCGCTCCGACCGGAACTTGCAAACGATTAAAGATTAAGAAAACACAACATTTATCAATCACACTGGAAGGCATTGATAGCCTTTTATAATCTTATTATGTTTATGACCTAGTCTATATATTGTCACATGCAGTTGAAACAATCTGCTGACAGAGCATCGCCATTTTACCTGACCTTTTAACTAAAATTTATTACATTGACCCGTGTATAGAGATGGCCATTCCTATTGTTCTGTGAAACCACGGAAACTCTTTGTTATGTAACCTGATGTTCATTTTACTGTGAATCCTATCTCCTACTGCATGTACAAAACCCAAGAACGGAGCACGGTGTGAGATGTGGGTTGAGATTAGTAACGAAATAACCAGATTTATACTCTTTCTGTACAGTGATGCAGCATTACAATACAAAGACCCGGAAAGAAGATGTCAATATATCATTTCCCCCTCCAGTCTCATCTCCGTTGAAGTATAAAAACAAACCAGGTTACCAAAATCTTTAGGTTATTTCAACGAATCCTTGGGCTTTGAACCGTGCAGTTTGTTTGTCAAAATACTAAGGCAGTCCAAATTTCAGGTTCTGTTCGCGATGACAGGAAAAATAAAAGAGATGAATGTACGTCGTGCATATTCTCAACGTCGATAAATGACATTTTCTTCAATTATTTACTTGCCTACTTGTTATTCTCTTTCTTTCTTAGTTACCTACTTACTTATCACTTGCATTCTTCTTTTATCCTTGTATAATTTATTTTCTATCATTTCTATTTCCATTTTATCGTTCTTCTTATTTATATTGTACGTATTTCTTTCGCACATATATAAACATGATTATATCATCAACCAATCTTTCTTTCGAAAATTATATAGGCTAAGATAATTGCTTCATTATCATTTATCGTATTGTACAACTGCATCAAGGTGTCTAAATAAGTTTTTATATAGCGTAAAACGTCACAACTTTAAAACGCCTAGGTTCATAAATCAAATAACGTATTGTGGCATGTCTACTAAAAGGCAGAATTGTAGAGCCAGAGAAACGGCCATTGCCAGGTAACGGCCGTGCAATGCGCAACATTGGAGTAACTGTAAGAAGCAGTCCGTGTTGATAGCTACGTGATGCACCAATAGAATAACTGTTGAAAGAGGTTTTGTCTGTGAGTCCGTGCCGATATAGAAAGTCTTCGTACGGCAGTTATAAAAGTAGGAGATTAGTGTGAGTTGGGCGCCAGCCTGCGAGGGCATGAACTCGGAAGCAGAGGAACGTGCACTGTTGAAAGACGTTACCACGCGGAGCAGTGAAGACCGTGGCTGGGAACACTAGTCTTTGTTTGATCTGATTACCAACCCAAACCCCGTCTATAGTCACTGCATCACGTGACAGTGTATATATATTCACTCTAGTAATCAGATACACTCGTAAGGGTTATCATAACGGGCCGCGCCATAGCTCAAGCGGTTGGTCGCTGGCTTCCCACCGCGGCGGCCCGGGTTCGATCCGGGTCAGGTCAAGTGGGATTTGTGGTGGATAAAATAGCGCTGGGGCAGGTTTCTCCGCGTACTTCGGTTTCCCCTGCCAATGTTCTTTCCACCAATTGCTCCACAATCACCCTCACCTATCATCTGGGGCTGGTACAATAGACCAGAAGTGGCCGCAGTACAAGGGACTTAGTCCCACCCCACTAGCAGAAAAAAATTAAGGGTTATCATACGCCTGCGGACAAACATGAAATTGTGTCCACTGTCAATAAATACAGGCACAAATTATACATGTATGGAGAGAGCTGAAATGAAAAGAAAATTACGAATTGTTATATGAGAAGAAACCTGAGTTCAATGCTCGTTTGATTGTAGAACATTTTCCTGACAGAGGATCATGAACATATGGATCTGCTTCACTACTGAACCATAAGCGGAGGAATTAAAAGCCATTATAGGAAGGAGTGGGCGCGTGGGTGTGGCGGCGGTGCTGTGCACTTGTGTCCGCGAGGTATCGGTCTGTTCTGGGCCACACTTCCGGATATTCATATTTTCTAGGCAACAGCTAGAGTGATACTACATCACATTCCGTCCTAAGAAATATGTCTATACAGAAGATGTAGCATACTCGTAGTTCACTTGAGAGCAACCAGAGTTTGAACTAAGAAGACAAGCATCTGGCGTGGGAAAAATATTACAGTTCTCGATCAACGGGTAGCAAAATGACAATAGTTTAGCTAAATAGACGGGTCTTTTCCATTTAAGGAACAAGACAATAAGGTGAAGAATACCGTCTTATGGGATGTGGCGCCGTGTAGATCTTGTGTGAAGCGACGTTTCCGAGGAACATATCGCCTCGATTTTCAGGGTATAAAAATCCGCGGGCGAGGAATCAGCGTGAGCAGATTGGTTCACACAAGATCTACACGGCGCCACATCCCAGAAGACGGCATTCTTCATAGTCACCGCCGTGAAAACCTCAAATCTTATAAGACAATGAGATATTAAGACAAAATTAAATTTTGTAACATTGATGAATGACGGAAGTACGGAAACACAATACAACTGAAAGTTACGAACATTATATCAGTTGTATGGTTAAGAAAATGTGCAGGACATGGTAAAATAAACTGTGTCTCGATCCCCAGGAGGACTTGACGTAATCTAAAGGGATCACGGATTCATAGAAACTATTTATAATACAGTTTTATTCAGTTACATTGTTGGCATATCTTCGAGTATAATATTTAATATAGCTGCTTTTGACAAAACATTTTTTGTTCTTGAATTTACAGGAATATTTCATTGCTTGCTCTAGGAGTAAAGAGGTTTACAGCTATTTGAATTTCTGCTGTCAACGTGCATTCTGAAACGCACCTTCAGCGATATACAAAACTGCACTTCTCGCTGACCGGCACAGATGGGGGGGGGGAGCCTAAATTTGTATACCACCTTAGGGGTTCGTGATATTATAAAGTTTGAAACCCCTGATGTAGTTTATTAAGTACCAAGACTTCATATAAGGCAGCAAATTGTAGAAATATTGAGGAAAATTATGCCATGTTCAAAGAAATTCCAGACTGAAACTCTGAATAAAATTCCTTTGTTCGTTTCTGTCTCAACACAACAGCTATCAAAATTCACTTACACTTCATCGTGCAACAGTGTGTTTATTGGTCCAGCTATATGTTTCGACTCCTAAATCCATCATCAGGAGGTACAATTTAACGAACATTTTTAAACAATTGGGTTGCTTTTTACATATGGTAAAATACATATTTGCATTGAAATTCAATAGTTTAAGCTTTGTCTTCATGTGCTTGTACTATATGCTACTTGCGTGACTATCATTTATAATCTTCAAGAACTGCATCCTGTTGTGTTATTTTATAAAATTCTTTCGTTTGTTCCTGTCTCAACGCAACAACTCTCAAAACTCAATTACACTTTACCATATATAAAAGCGCAATTCAATAGTTTAAAATGTTCTTTAAATTGTACCGTCTGAAATTGCGTCTACACGGAGCGCTACGCTATATTCGCTACGTACGCTATGTTCGCCACACCGCGTGGCCACACAGAAAGCTATGTTTGGTACGAAACTGCTCAGTCTTGAATGAGATGTTGGCCGATTGTGTGCCGTGGGGTGGGGTGGGGGGGTCAGCGATGATTCCGACAATGAGCTTTTGCTGTTACTTTCCTTGTGTAAACGCAAAAGGAAGTGGATGCATGACGTGAAATTAAGAAGAATAAAGTTTGGTGAATTTCATCATCTGATAAAGCAGTTACGTGAAGATGAAGTTAAATTTAAAGAATATTTCCGAATGAATGGGGTTGATGAAAATATTTTAAGTTCTTCACTTATAGATAAAAGAACAATATTTGTACATTACCTGGTGTATTCAATTCTCCAGAAATCATGTCCCAGGTATTATCCCGCATGTTCTGGTTACGATATTCTTCTAACCCTTTGTTCCACAAACATGGACATTTCCTTACTTCTTCAATTAATTCTTCCAGTGTCATTTTCATCTAAGCGAATACTGCGCTGAATGATATGTAACACGTGTTGTAATCGAAATTACTGAGGCGCGCAGCTGACATCTGGAAGCGAGCCCAGTGCGCATGCCCGTCCAGCGTGACGTTTTAAAAATATAGCCGAGAATCAAACACTCTGCGACGCAGCTAACATAGCGAACATAGCGTACGTAGCGTACGGAAGTGTGTGTGGCCAGTCACATTGGCAATAAAGGGAGATAGTTTTCTGTTCGTATAGCGAACATAGCGTACGTAGCGCTCTGTGTAGCCCACCTTGACGATGGCTTTAGGAGCCGAAACATATAGCGCGATGTATGTGTATTACTACAAGCCCAGTAAACTCACTGTTGCACGGTAAAGTGTAATCGAGGTTTGATAGTTGTTGCGTTGAGACAGGAACATATAAAGGAATTTTATAAAATAACACAGCAGGATGCAGTCCTTGAAGATGAAAGTCTGAAATAATAAATTTCACGGAGCAGACCCCTTTTGGAGAATCTGATATTTGTGCATCTAGCCAAATTCCAAGCATGTGATGGACCCCGAAGTTTCGTTGTCATGTTTGAATGGCCCCGAGACTGGTCCCTATCCTAGCCAAATGAATTCAGTCCTCATTCTCCCATCCAATTTTTATAAGTTCGGTTTTTTTATTCTCCCCCCCCCATGCATAGGTATTCAAAATAGCCTCTTTCCTTCAAGTTTTCCTACCAAAATTTTGTATTCATTTATGTTATCTTCAGCGTGTGCTACATGTTCTGCCCACCTTGATTTGATAATACTGATAATATTTGGCACTTATTTCCAATCACGAAGCTCCTCAATATCCGTTTTTTCTTATTTCCTCACTCTCAGGTCCGAATATTCTCCTTGACACTCCCTTCTTAGAAACACTCAGTTTCCTTTTCCCTTGATCTAAGAGACCAAGTTTCACATCCGTGTGAAACAGCAGACAAAATTATAGTTCTATATGTTCACGTTTTTTTGGATTGCATATAGGAAGGCAAACAGTTTTGAACTGAGTTTTGACGCCTTCCCCTATTTAATCTGTTCTTAATTTATTCCCAAATTCAATTTTGATAAGTTAATATTGTTCCCACGTTAGTAATATGAGGGAGATTGAGTAAATAGGTCACAATTGAATATAAAACCTAAAACATATGATATTCGAACCTGGAAAAAGATTTATTTCTCTACATATCCACCACCTACACTGACACACTTGTCCCTTCGCTTTAGTAGTGCGTCGAAACCTGCAGCATAGAAGTCTTTTGACTGTTTTCTAAGCCACTTCCACACCTCCGTTTCAAACTCTTCGTTATCAGCGAAATGTGTGCCACCAAGGTGGAACTGCTTTACGCGACATAAACAGGAAACATTTCTTTATGAACATCCCTTGCATTATTGAATCATTTTTCCCACAAAAAACGCACGACAGAACGCTGCTCTTCGGTATTACACCCAAGGACCGCCGCCACTTTGACTACTGAAACCAACCTCTGTACATGCGAATTCGCTTCTGCTATCTAGACTATAATGAAACTAAGCTGTGCTGCTACCTAGTGGTACACATAGAAAAACTTACAACTTTCATTACAGCTCTTTTACTTCCATTTGTGACCTAATTACAGACTCTCCCTCGTATACAACAGTCTGAGCTCCTCCAGCTTCTCTCGAAGCAAGATCTGCGTAAAATAAAAGTTTCAGCATATGCGTACCCATGAAAATATTGGAATGTCAAAACGAGAGATATGGTTCCAATTTATAATATCTGAGGAAATAATTTTTAACGCAAGAGTCATTGTACGTGTATAAGGATCAGGTTTGGGGAAATTAAGACGAGAAATGTACCAATAACCACGAGAAGGTTAAGCAAATGAAGTAGACAATGAAAGTGACTACCGAAGTTCTGAAAACTATTGCAGTAAACTGTGACGATTATCCGGAACTCTGTTGATGACTAATCACGTTTCCATAAACGTGTTTTTATCACTCCTGTATTGATTAGCAGCGAGAACGCTGTACCGATACGGTGGACAGTGTTGCTTAGTGTCCAGAACCCTTCCGTTCACGTTTGTAATTCGTCCGTCAAACGTTCTGCTTTGCGCACCGGTGATTTTCTGCATTAACTTGGTAGAAAAAGAAGAAAAACCTTAGCGCAGATCAGGCGGTGACACTGTCCATTACGCAAATAAACTGCAAGACCCAGAACCTTCTTAGTGAAAGTGTAGCCATAAGGTGCCAGCGCACTCACGAGTCACTGACTCAGCCTTTATTGGTACATGTTTCGATTGCTTTGTTGTCGCGTTGTTTAACGATACTTTGCCAACTGCTGAGACTGTTTAGCCTATGGTACAAATTGGAAAGGACGGAAATGAAGCTGAAGTGCCTGTTTCAAAATAGATCTCACATATCATACATGAACAATTACCCCCTGCGCTAGAAATGCTTGGGCTCTGCGTTATTTAACAATGTTATATCTACTACAGAAGTTATTTAATATCTAATAAGTTGAGAAATTGATTTGTGCCTTGAACTACAGAGGTTTGGGCAGAAAATAATCGCTACATATTTCAAGGTGTTATCTGCGTTAGTCGTTAAAAATTTCGACGAACTGTTTAAGACTAGCTGTAACAGATGTCATATTTAGCATACCCTGCCAGGATCTCATTTAGAACACCAACTATCCTGGTTTAGACATTTCCGTCTGTCATTTCATGGTCTTGGAACAGACTAAGATCACTATGTTCCAGTTCAGCAGAGGTTGTTGTTGTTATTGGAGGGGGTGGGTTTCCCCATGCACCGCGACCAGTTTGATCTATTGTGCGTCCCCCTATGATCTTCTACCAGCCTCTATACCATACCGGTACTGGTGCTTACCATCAGTCCCCACTCAGCCAGCGAGGTCGGCTTCTCTGGCTCAGAGGTATCTCGATGCTTCCCTCATCTACCAGAGGCGTTAGAGACTACTGTTGGGCGGGAAATGTCCTTAATTTAGCTCAGTGACGTCCTTTGGAGACATGAGGTTCTTTTACGTGCCATAAAGCTACGACACGGGACCCACGGCTTAAAGTCCATCCCGGAGGACTCGTTCCCTGAATTTTTCCGCCCTTAAAAGTTCCACGACCTCCGCCGGGTTTGAACCCGCGTACCTTGAGTCATGAGGTGGGAACTTTACCCCTAGACTACGGAGGCCGCTCAGCAGAGGTAACTATCCACTCGTTTCATTTGGAGCTTTAAGACGTAGCAGTTGATGCAGCGTTCTTGAACAGTTCAGGAAATACAGTGTTGTGGTAGAAGCCGTGGTTGGCGCATTCGGATCACACATGTCTGTGAATACACGCTGATATAATTATCCGTTAGATATATTCTGCGCAGAAACACAAATATGTTACGTCTACAACGGAAGGATATTCATTACGCAACTTGAAAGTGCTTCGATATATCGGATGATTCATTGTTAATCGATATTTTTTTAATGTCGCTTATGTCCGTCTGTGTTTTTCATCCCTAAATTTACTCAGCATGAGTTGATGGAACATTTTATAAGAGGCCTAAAATGGAAGCTGTTGAGAGAATTTAAGTGTTATCCCCAACGACCTGTAATGACACTTGGATTTAAATGAAGATCGAATCGGATTTGTCGATTTTCTAAAACACGATCCATCCTACAAAAATATCTGCAATGTTACAAAAGACAGAGCTCTCTCAAGGTGTACAGTATTTTATTAAATTATATTTTTGATGCTTTGAAATTTTAAAGAAATGCAAGTAGAAATAAATTCTAATTCTGTGAAGCATGGTATCTGTGCCCAAAATTAAATTTATATCTTCAATAAATGAACACTAAGACCAATGGAAAATAGAAAGGAATACATATTTTTAAATATGTGTGGGATACTCGAGTGGAATACACCCATTCCTAACATTTTGACGACCCTTGTATGAGGAGGTCGTCTCTGTTCATCCGTCCTCATGAAATAAAATAGGCCCTATAGCTGCATGTCGAAATATTCCTTATTCATTGGGCAGGGAGTTTTCTAGGAATTTCGAAGCATCTAAAATATCTTAAGATATTTTCCTAGTGAAAAATATAGTACACATGGGAAATGTCAGAAATTGCTTACAAAATTTTGGTCGAAAAATCGGAAAGTAAGAAACCTCTTGGAAGACCTATTCATAGATACAAGGGTAATGTTAAAATGTACCTGAAATATGGTGTGAGGATTTGAACTGGATTCATCTGACTCCGGATAGGGACTGAATCCGCTTATGAACCCTTGTTTTCCGTAAATTGCGAGGAATTTGTTGACTTAAATGACTCTTAATTACTCAAGAAACGCTTTCGCCCATGAAGTTAGCTGCATGTATCAACCATGATCGGCCCTGAGGCAATACTTTTCAATATCTCTTTTTTTTTTTACTATAAGTATGTTTTGCTCCCCCTCCCTCCTCGCATGTGTATCATAAATATCTACAACTTTATCATTTTCCTATGCCTTCCCTCTTAGATATCACAAAAATCTACAGCTTTATTCTATACAGCTCTTTCTTATACGTCAATCAAGTGTTTATTAATAACTAAGATTGTCTCCGTCCTGAAGGCCTTGAACGCGCATGTGGTTTCTTGATTGTTGTCCTACCTTCAATGCTGTATTATGTAAATGATAACGAAATACCTATAGTAGATGATTTCAGAGTTAGTGTTGTGTCTGTTTTGGGGCGATGTCACCCACAGAAGTGGGCTGTGCTAATTTTCGTATTTTTTATCCAACATGTCTGGAATAGGATTTCATACTCGTAATTTTGAAAATACTTTAAATTCTAAGAAATCTGACTTCTTTATCGTCTTTAACCAGCTGCATTCTTGCCGTAGAAGTGAGCGCTGAGTAGTCATCTGTGAAAAACCGCGTCTGCATCTACAAAACGCCAACATAACCTGAAACACAATAAATATATCGACAGAGAGAATAAAACTTCTACAGTAAAAGGACTTCGGAATTTAACAGCACCCTAAAAGTGTTAATACTTTCAATATTTAACATTTTAAGGACGTAATACACATAAGGTTGTGTGACGTGGTAGCTAAAGCCGGAGTAATCTAACAATAATAAAGGTCCTTTGCTAGACAACAGCCTGATAAACGCACAGTTACTGTAGTTTTGCTTGAACTGTTGGAGGCATATCCATGGTAACGACTTCTTAAAAGACGAAGATAAGCGAAGTAAAACCCTTAGAGGCGGTGATCTCTATGCGATTCTCCTGCAGGTATGAAAGGGGAGCAATTGGCCAGAAAGAAGATAATCCCGTGCGGAGGCGGGGTCAAATCTCCCCACCACAGCCCTGCGAGTAGAGGAAGGCGACAAGTCTCGAATCTGAGTCAGTAAATTGTGGTCACGAGTCCCAGGGGGTTCGGACCCGAAAATGACTGCGCTGGCGATACCAGCAGCAGTTGTAAACGACAGACCCGTCCTCTCGTCAGAGATAGTGCCGCCACATCAACATACTCGCAAATGTTTGACAGATGGGTGCTTTATTTCGAGACAGACTGGCCAACTGACCGTCGGTCGTAACATAAGGCTCAAACAGACTCGCACTCGATCTCAGGCATATGAAATGAATGAAGAAGTCGTAGCTGAGAAGCCGTGAGTCATACTGGAGAATCGTACATAGAGACAGCCAGAGAAGGCTGAGACTATACACCAGTGCAAGAACCAGACAAAACAAACAAACTCCGTGACCTGTAGTCCGCAAGCGAACTCTACCGACTGAGTGACCGCCGCTTGTCGACGAAGTTTAGTGCCAACTTTTAAGGATAGAGGGTGTCGCGTGGTCAGCGCAACGAATCCCCACGGCAGTTAATTTCGGTTTTCTAGACCAGAGTCGCTATTTCTTTGAAATAGCTCCTCAGTTATGCAAGATCCAGACAACAGTGAGAAATTCGTTATCAAGGAGTTAAGCGTCTGAACTTTTGTAATCAAGTGTAATTGTAACAGAGACGTCTAATAAATCAAATCATCAAATCTAGAGCCCAAAATTATTATGCATGACATTAGTATTACTCCCCAATATATAAAAGCAAACAACACAGAATAGACCTACTGTTAATGTTGCAGTACTACATATCACAGGTGAAGATGTTTCATTCTAAGTCCGGAGAGGGAGAGACTGCAACTGATCGGTGAGTTCTTCTGTATCCATACACTTTGAAGGGATTCATAAGTATTTCAGGAATTCGTCAAAATGAAGTATCGTGCATAAAAATTACAACAAAAAAGTAAGTAGTGTATATATTATATTGCAGTGGCATGTTGCGCTGTACTTCCAAACTGTATTAATATCTGTCAGCATAACTTCCCTGTACATATTCTGTACGTTAATTATCTACTTACGTTAATTATATACTTCATTTTTTCGGCCTTTCGGCCATCATCAAGAATGCGTGTTCACTACGGGCTGCACTGCTCGCCCCATATATTGGCCAGTGTTTACACTGAGATATTACAGGAAGTTTGTTGCTGTCTAGGAAATGACCCAGTCAAGGAAAAAGAATCGTGGGTACCGCCCTCTCGCCATCGCTCCAGGGCGGTTAATTAATCGATCCTGAACCATGTCCCGAGAAATATTGCAAAGAGGTTGCTGATAAGATTGTTTAGACCTAAGAAGGAGGTAATAATAAGAAAACTGAGAACATTTTACGCTGAAGTGTTTCATAGTTTGTTCTTTCAACGAAATAATGTTAGTATTACCAAATTATGGAGGATAAAATTGATGGGGCATTAATTGGGGGGGGGGATGAGAAACACATACCGAATTCTAATCGAAAACCTGAAAAGAAAATCTCATTCAGGAGACCTAAACATACGGGACGACAATATTAAAGTATACCTTAAAAGTGTTAGGGCTTTACAGCGTGAACTGGATTTATCTGGCTCATGATGAGGGCTCAGTGTCCGGCTCTATGTAATACGACAAGGAATCCTCGGGTTCAGTAGATTACAACTACTCATATTAGCTTAATAATTAGGTCTCTGATCCGTGTAGTTGGTTAAACCACATCCAGCATTAACATCGCATCGAGCTTGTCTCTCTCATTCACAAGCGCAGGTTAGGTGAAATCCTACAAAAATGTTCTTCAGTGCCTCTTGATATGTGTCACTTGTAACCGATCACAATACATCATTTCACAGCTCCAGTGGACATCTATGGACATGATTTAGCTAAGTTTATTTTAAACTGATTTAATGTAGTCAATTACGTTCCATATCTGTAGCAAAGGGGCAAATATAATGGATCCCACATTACAAAGAGTTTCTGTCCCTAATATGTGAGGATATGTTCTTATAAAGAGGAAAAAGTGAGACTTTATTTCAGAAGTAGTTTCAAGTAATGCATCATAATTTCTGTTTACTTTTCAGTTCTTCACAAAACTGACAATAACGAAACCTTCAAAATTTGAAAACTTTTTAGAAGATGGAAATTCCTTATATTTATAGAAATGCTCCAAATTCTTCAGTATTTTTAAAACTTTCAAAATATTCCCAGCTATTTGAAAATTTCTAAAATCTACAAATCTTTAGATTCTTAAATATTTTTAAAATACATTATTTTTACACATTTTACAAACTACGAGATTTTTTTATTCTCAGATATTTGCCCACGTTTGAAACAGTCGAAATCCTTACACATTTCTAGAATTTTTAAAATTTTGTGAAACCTTCAAGTTCTTCAATATTCTCTATTGCTGGAAATATGATTTTCAAATTATATAGTATAAACAAAAAAAAGTCAGACCTCCAAAATTTCTAAGATTATGAAACTTTCGAAAATATCATATTTTATAACTATTCATAACATTCAAATCATTGATAATTTCTACATTTCATGTAGCGAGAAGAATCAAGATTGTAATTCTCAGAAATTTATATTTTAAAATTTTCATTAGCAACACGTTGCTTTTAACAATATAATCCGCATGGATGGGCATTAAGATCTGTTAAGTGCAAGAGGTTTGATATGAGAAAATAAAGACAACCTTCTCATATTTTGGTCATTACTGGCTATCATCAAGTCACAACCAGCACTACAAAAAGAAATACTTTATTTATATGATGAACGTAAGTTATCATAAAGGGATTCATAACATTCGAACTCAAAACTACACTGAAATATTAACGTAATTAATCAAAGTTATATTTGTTAAAGTAATTACTCAGTATCATCTCTGTCCCCATCTGAAGACGGATTATTATGATGGGAAGAAAGATGGTCCTTGAAAAGCCGGTCATTTTAACCAACTGACACGGTTGACAGCCCGAGAAGATTTTGTTAACGTTGACTTCCATGACAGCTTCAGATTTTAAAAATTGTTTTCGGTTCTGGCCACTAGTCGCTACTGCATGAAATGAACAGTTTATGCACCGAAATGGCTATACGTGCAACTAATATCAATAATTGAAAGACGATTTGTACAATTCATCCATGAAAAAGAAAAACCTTTCCCTGTAACAGGCCATGGAGGCCCATAGGATTGTGAGACTTTGAGGGTCCCACATTATCTAGACAATCGACAAACAGATGGCGGTAAGGTTGCCAGCCATACGCGCCAGGCACCATTTACCCCCCAGGAAGATTCCTGGTACTCATTTCCTTTAGAGGCTGAGTCGACTCCAGGGAAATAATGCTGCTGGAAGGATTAGGTCAATTGAAAAAATCCACCTCCTCGGGACTGGAACCCACCACTTTCTGGCTTGTAGCATAGTGCCTCAACCAACCTCGCTACCGCATGCCCCCGGTTCAACCATGAACTGCTTCTATATGATCAAACTAAATGCATTCTATAAATTCATAGACAGTTTTGGCTGTACCCCCCCCCCCTTGCCACGTGGTCATGAATGTCTTTCATGGCAGACGCACAAGCTTTCGATTTTACTTCCAGGATGAAAGTATCGATTAAAAATTTTACTGTGAGTTTTGCCCTCTGTGAGTTCTACTCTCATCCAACGAATTTTTCAAGATGGATTTTGACGAAACTGTCAGTATTGAGACTATGCAGCAGAGCCCATCTCATGATCTGTTGTTTCTACAAGAATTAGTAAAATACTTCGCCGGTTTCGTAATCTAATAATGGAATTCAAAG
The DNA here is from genome assembly GCF_002891405.2 of Cryptotermes secundus. NCBI lineage: Eukaryota > Metazoa > Arthropoda > Insecta > Blattodea > Kalotermitidae > Cryptotermes > Cryptotermes secundus. Next base: position 2,076,708 of record NW_019741981.1, read on the forward strand.
TCTGTCAGGATACTTGGTAATCCGGTTATGCCCGAAATACAAATATACAGCGTTACGGTTCGTGCTCATATCTCTTACCTTTTCATCTCAGATGGTAATTAATGATCTGTATACGTGATCCATGGCACTGCGAAACAATATAGAGCATTATTTCTCTGGTATCCGTCGAGTTCTGTGCAGGAACAGAAATAGGATTTACTTTCCAGAAGTTCCTTTTCTTTACAGACGTTACTCTAACATAGACCTACATACTCGTAAAAACAAAACTTGTGTTTTATATAGATCCATCAATTTGAGGAAGAAAGAATTTGGAAGGTGGCAGCCATCGCCTATCTGAAGGTGCATTCACTTTCACTTGGAGAGGCAAAGCTAGCCACGGGGAACTAGTTAGTCAGCCTGTGTCTGGTCTTAAACTCTGCTTATTCAAGCGAGGATTTATAAGATAATTGATTCAGTCTATGAAATTTATATTTTCTTGTTTGTTTTTTTGGTTTACACGATTATAATGAAGCTTTAAAATTACTTAAGGTAAATAGCGTCAAGCAACAGTATGCTTTTGACTAATGGATCTGAAATGACGACGAATGAACCTCTCGTGGCCTGCTGTTCCAGAAATATTTTGAAGTGACTTAGAACAAAGGCGGAAAATGTACCGAAACCAGGATGGGCCTATACATATTTTCCAAATGTTCTGTGCCATTTCATATACAAGACTGACCTTGGAATTTGTTTATTGCTGATATAAAACCTGTATCTTAGAGGGATAGGATGGGTTGCTTTGGATTGGATTGATCTGGCTCAGGATATGGACCAGTGGAAGGTTCTTGTGAACAATGTAATGAACCTTCGGGTTCCATAAAATGCTGGGAAATTCTTGAGTAGCTGCAGATTTGGCTTCTCCTCAAGAAGGGCTCAGCTCCATAAGCAAGTAAAACAGAAAACTAGTCGCTGGTTTCCCACCGCGGCGGCCCGGGTTCGATCCCGGGTCTGGTCAAGTGGGATTTGTGGTGGACAAAGTGGCGCTCGGGCGGGTTTTCTCCGAGTACTTCGGTTTACCCTGCAAATCTTCATTCCACCAAATTCTCCATCATAATTACCCGGGGCAGGCTACAATAGGCCAATCAGTGACCGCCGTGCCGAGTGGACCCAGTTGGGCTCCACCCCCCACTAAGCGAATTTAATTTTTTTTAAAACCTTCGGGTTGCATAAAATGCTGGGAAATTCTTGAGTAGCTGCAGATTTGGCTTCTCCTCAAGAAGGGCTCAGCTCCATAAGTAAGTAAGATACAAAACCTGCAGTGGACAAAGATATTTTTTCTCATATTACGTATGAAACATGCCTGACATCATTCTTTTTTTGTCTGCCCCTCACTAACAAATGTCATCTAAAAATGCAACGGATAAAGAAAACTAGCTCCGTCACGTGCACTTTGTTCACAGAGAGCGTGAAAATATGACAAGCCTCATCAACCGGGGCAATTGGTTTCTGGCCGATGATCTCAATCCGTTATCTCCCGAATACGAACCAGGAACGCGACTCTCGGCGAAATTAGTATTTCTTCTTAGTTTGCTGTAACTATATTGTGGCATGTAGACCTGTTGCTGGGCAACGACCGCGTCATAAGCAAATATACAACAGCCTTTACTAAGTAACGGATTCACAAACAAGCGTGTTTCCACGGCAGCAATTCGATACAAAGCAGAAGGACGGCGTTTACTGTGCTGTCCGTGCCGAGATGTTACAAGCATGATAGTTAGTGAAGTGAAGTCATACCGACAAATGACAGGCCCCACCTCTTGTTAGAGAGGGCGCCCCACATGGACTGGACTGTAACTTTCACTTAAAAAGTAATATCTGGTCATGAGCCCCAGCTGGGACTCGACACCAAGACAGACAAACTGACTGACCATAAGTGAAGTCAGTTGAAGCGTTGGCTGGTGAGGGACAGAATTAGTCAGTTAGAGAACTACTGAGGTTCTGTCGTTGTGAGCTGTTACTGTGAGAAGCTGGCAGCTGAGGCCGGGGATAGTTCGGGAACCCAAGGGAAGGGGAATGTCCGCCGTTGGAAGCCGCTACCGAGTAACGGCTATTGAAGACGTAACTATGAACACCATTGCGTGTGTAACGGTGAATTGTAAAATGTAGTCGCACGCTGTATCAAAGAGTCCAGTAAATCCGGACATTAATCCAAAACTTATCTATAGTCACTCTAAAATCCTGACAATATGTATCATGCTGATAGGCCTATTCATTACCATGTGCTATTGGGCTGAAAATAGCAAATAAACTTATTCAATCATCTGTTTTTAATGCAGCTGCGTTTAAGAATTTTCTTTTTTCTCCAGAATCGTATGCTCGTGCCAAACTACACGGCCTTCACCTAAGCAACATTACATTTCATTTGTTAATATCCAATGATCTCCATGTAAAAAGTAAAGGTAGAGTTATCTCTAAGACATCTAAGAAGACATACGTGAGTGAAGGCATAGCTCCACCATTCTTAATCTCAGCATTAGAAGGAGGTGAGTGGTCAGCTTCACGTCCTGGCCACTTTATTCTCAAGGAAACAGCTCCAGGTATCTACTGGATGAGAGAATGGGTGGGCCCCAGGCCCGGTCTGGAGGTTATGGAGAAGAAAAAGATCTCTTACCACCCCCGGGAATAGAACCCTTACTCCTCTCGGCCACCCAGCCCGCAGTCTAGTCGCTATATCGACTGATCTATCCAGGCTCATGATCTGCATGCAGTAATATCAAATAGACACATCTAAATGGAGCGGAAGTGAAATATTTTCCACACAAGAATATTCTTTTGTCAGCCCAGAATTTTTTGTCACTTGCATCATGTTATCCAGCGACAAAACGGAGCAGTAAGTGTTCTAATTTCTTGCTGTTTTCCATACCTTATTTGCTCTGACGTGTATTTACAGACGCAAAAGTAATCTAATATGACATTTTCGATGCGCTGCATTATCTCCCTTGTCTTGCGCTAAATAATCCAAAACTAATTCAGTTCAGTTGTAGATCTTAAATGAAACCTATTTAAACCTATCGTTACTAACTTTTCTTGTGAGTCTTAAAAAGAAAAGTCATTGAAGTTCGATATCAGCTTTATATGAAGTACGGATTTGTACTCGTACATCGTATTGAACCAATATGAATGGAAACTAATTCAGCAGACAAACTTTTGATTAAGTTCCTATTTCCAAATTTAATTTGAATCTCTTCAGTGATTTCAGAGATGAGCATCCAGACGTATATCGCCTACTATTACGCACTAGTTTTATGCACATGATACCCGGAACATGTAATGATTCCTAATTAATTAATTCCAGATTCTTTGTTCCTATTATTTGCGAGTTTTCAATTAATGGGACTGTATACCAGCAGGTTTCTTCTTTGTCGGCGGTATTTTTCGAAAAATTAACAAAAGCGAAGATATGAGTGATGGTTGTATGCTTCCCTTTATTTGTCTTTTGTCTGTTCATTTTTCGTAGTTGAGCTGCGTAGTTATTCTAGCACTCAAATGCAGAATAAAACTCTTTGCGAAATTTCTGCTGTTAAAATTATTACCACGTCCATATACTACTAGAGATGTTATAGAAAAGGAGTTCGCCAACTCTGCCCCCCTCCCCCCCTACATCTCCATTTTAGCTGGATACTTGGTATTCCGAAGTCTCTGTTTCGAACTTCATGACTGAGGGTTTTGTGGTCTTATTCGGTCCCCAAAGAAGATGCTGGGATACTACCATACAATTCGTTACGACATTTCTTTCCAAATTCACCTTTCGCAATCCTGGCTTTCGTTCATATGAAACCGAAGCATTAGGAGAATATGTTACAAAGGTTTTTCTTTCATGTAATATATTAGGAATTATCCGATGCTTCTTTGGGACTGTGAATGACTAGAAATCGGGCTTCAGTTCTAACCTAATCATCTATGCGATGAAAACGAAAGTCTTTCTTAGAACCTTTTCTTCTTCGTTCTTTCTACTTCTAGTGTTTGCTATGATGTTCGTAATCCTGTGCAGATTACCAGTTACTTCCTTAGGATGCAGGAATAATATCTGATGATTATTGTAGTATGCATGTATTTTCCGTGATGAATTCAATATAAAACAGAAATCAAGATGATTTTTCTTGGCGAGTTTTGATATGTGGAGCAAACTTTGACTTATTTGAGTCTTAATTTTATCTGTTTCAGATAAGCCGTCTTTTCTTACATCGCTGAAATGTCGCGACAGCAACCTGAACGGAATATTCCGCATCTTCGTGATATCTTTCCGCTCCACGGCAACTGGAACAGCAACAATCATACTCCTCGCAATCATGAAGATATCACACAACAGACACTAACGAAATTTCATGATATGAAACTGTCAAATGATGGTGGGAAAGATAAACTACCAGGGTCTTCGTCTGCTGGAAACGATAGTGCTATATCAGTTGGTTCAACGAGCGAAGATGAAATCCCCAGAGTCCAGACTTCAAATAACAACAAAAAGAAAAAACAACGTTCTAGACGTGATAACTCGAGAACTCTGACAGAGAAGGATGTAAAACACTTAGAAAGACACCTCTCAATGAAGAAAACTATTCGAAAGAAGATAATGAGGGATTTACAGCAAGCTTTTGTGGAAGATCCTAATGAATTTAGAGTTGAAGACATTTCTCCAGAACAATTGAAAGCAGAAATAAATATACAAAGTCTGAGCTTTGGAACTCCCTCCCAGAAGACTGGAAAAAAAGCTTCCGCTGAATCGAATTTTCTGGATATGCTACGAGGCGGCAGTAGTAACAACACTAACAGCACTCCAAGCGGTAGGTTTATCAACGATGACGAAGATTCAGGGCATGGTTCGCCAACGCGAGGATCATCTAGTGGCAGAATTGCGGATTACGACGACGATGACGAAATGTATGAGGCGGATTCTGCAGCCAATAAGAAGACGAGCTTCTGGCGCCGTTTTACAATGAAAGGACGAAATAAGCGATGAGGTCATCTTTCAAGTAAATGACACCACCATGTGATAGTGCATTAATGAGCTTATATAAAAGTCTAGAAACTGTGATACCGAAAATGTAACCTTGCAGCATTTTAGCATATTGGGTTATAGAATAACAGATAAAAAATGTAGCTAGTCAGTAACACTATATGCCATTTCGGCGAGGTGGTATTTGATCACTATTTGATGTAATGACGTGAAATAAACTCGCTGGAAGTGACGTATAATGGCAGCATTCAAATTTACATAAATCACAGCACCTATAATCATGTTGTGTAATAATATTTTTTAATGTAAACATGCGAATGACATGAAGACATGAGAATTTTTATAGATCTATTGATAGTGTGGAAACACATTCAGTCAGCTCATGTGCCTTTTAAATATTTTTAATCTTACCACATTCTAGCTTTCATATAAGGAAATATGATTAGTTAGATACGGAAAGATAAAAAGATTTTCCTGTGATAGAGCCTACATTTTTATGCAGACATTTTAATTCTAATTCTATGGCCTTACAAAATATTTCAAGTATGTTTTTCATTTAAATTTTCTAGGATTCCAGTTCATGTTACTGAGTGTATGTATAATATATTGGTTCATTAAAAAGAAAAGATACAACCTTTAATTTTAGAATGTTAAATTGTAAGAGAAAGAAAATAATAATATAAAATTGCCATTATAACAACATAGCAACAATTTCAATATGTAGTTTTACTACAGAATTCTGCGTTTTTTTTTAATAAATACACAGTATATCTGAGCATATAGATGAATGTTGCTTCAGAGTTGAATCTAGCATTGTCTGACACATTCATTGAGGTAGTTGTGTTAAATTAATATGTTTTTACATCTTATAAAGGTAAAAATAACTTATTTCAAATTATCAAGTATTATCATATTCTAGAATTCAAAAATATAAAAAGCAATGATATGGTTTCTAGTCCTTCTGCACATCCAGTTAAACTAATATTGACAATACTAAAAGAGTATCTGCCTTATCTAGTTATTGAAGTCAGATATATATAGTGAAAAATTAGAAAAAGTCATAGTGGAATGAGCAGAAATCTCTTTGGAAAATAGTATGAAATCTGAAGGTTTGAGATCTTCTACTAGAGAATAATAGTCCCAATTTTGTATGACAATAGCATTTTAGATGGCTTGATAAGAACGTTTAATACATTCCTAGTATATTGAGCCAATATGTTTAGCCCAAATCACCACCCTTGATGGCAGTATCACTTGTTTACTATGTGAAATGAAATTAGTGTCTCTTCCTATTTTGAATGATGTTTGAATGTTTTTGTTATTTTTGCCATCTTATGACTTGTTTGAAGTAGGTAGAGGTGTGATGTTTTTAAATGAAAGTAAATTCATTGGAAGAAAGTTTACAGTTATTTCAAGTGCAAATACAGTGCGTACAATCAAGTGCGCGCTGCGGCTGCAATTTGCCGTGAGTCATACCACCGCAGAACGGATGCAGTCACGGGAAGGAGTTGCAACTCCTCCCCATGACTGCATCCGTTCTGCGGTGGTATGACTCACGGCAAATTGCAGCCGCGGCGCGCACTTGATTGTACGCACTGTAGAATAACGCCTCTCTAATGTTAAAATGCATGAATATTTTCACATAACATATTATGTGATGGGAGCACCTAACAGTTGGGAGAACTGTTATGAAGATTTCTGCACTTCTGTGTGCAAAATCTATGATGTGATTTACAATTACTCTTGCTTCTCATTGATATTATCTAGCCATTTTTGTTTTGTCCATACAGTCCAGTTGATATTTTGCAGAACCATAACATCTAAAAATATACTAGATGATTATTTATTTACCATATTCATTGATATGGTGGGCTTAGGTGCCATTCTGCAGCCTAACATGATGGGTACCACTGTCTTCCCTAACATGGTTCAGTATTTCTCAATTCTACAGCCGCATGTAGTTGGCAGTGGGGCAGAGACAAGACTTAAGCACAGTGGTGTCCTCCATGACAGTGAGAAATAATATACTCCTCACCAGATGATATCTCATTCTGTATACTTTATACAAATATTTTTCTTGCTTAGCAAATTAATTAACATAAATATACCAAAACCTTTAACAGTATATTGTGCTGAAGACTGCAGTAAGAGAATTGTATCTACTGTGTTACTGCATTGACATGTATTGTATATCACTTTCTGAAACTAGTCCATGTGTGACATTGTTAAAGCTAACCATTTTCAGCAAGACATAAACTGAATTTTTTACCATAAAAATACAGTACAAAATAATGTTCTTTATTTTATAATTTAATTTTGACTTCAGTTTTTTAAACAGTTGAAGTTCATAACTTCTAATATTCCAATAAAATCAACACCTAACATACATTGTAATAAGTTCAAGTGCCACCCCTGTTACTCAGATTAGATGTGGGCAGTATGCTTCATTAAGTTTAGGTTTTATGGTTGATACATTTATTGTGTTCATAAATGTTTAATCCAAACCAATAACTGGATACTTCAGAAAGTGTTACAGCATTATTATTTATCACTAGATATCATACAGTACAGGAATGATGAACATTTTGTGTATGCTATCAGATTTACATCTAAAGCTACTTACTTACATGTACCAAAGGGTACCAGCAATTCTAGTTGCTTCAGTACTTTCATGGAGGATATTTACTGTGCCACATCTCAAGACAGTTCTTCATTTCATGGGTCATAATCTCATGTTTGATTATATTGAGAGCAACACATTCTTCACTCATGTCATTTGTGAGATGACTTCATAAATCTGATTTTATGTATTTCACACATGGGAAAAATTGATAATGAGCAATAAAGAGTAAAAAACAGGGGGGGGGGCTATTGAGCAAAATACAGTGTTGTGTTTTGTTGTAACTCTATTTCTTTAAGTAACTATATTCTGTGAAACTGGGATGGACACTGCTTTGTTTCATCCAGTACACACCAGTATACATACTGGCAAACTTGCCAAGGGCCAAAAGCTTTACATCTGCCAGTGTATTGAATGTTTCAACCTTGATGCTAAAAGAGAGCATATGAGTACTCTAAACATGTTTCTGAAGAGAAGCACTGGGTGTACGTAAATTAACAGCAAGAATATATCCTGTTATATTGTTAAGTGACTGCAAGAGATATACTGTGGACAGAATCTGCAGTCACTGGTACCAGCAGAAGTCTCATATAGTGCAAGTTATAGTGTCATTGCCAACGATTCTCCATCCCTGATATAGTACATACTTGTAGTAACAGGCAGACTCTTCTTTGTAGTAAAATATACTTTCAGTGTAGTTGACTTGATGCCTTAGATTTTTAATATAGTAGACTTGGTGGATTGGATGTTATTGTAATGATTATTGCTAATGTTTACTGATAATAGATTCATGTTCCTAAAGATTTTTAATGTATGTGTGATAATAGACAGTTACACTGACATCTGTTCAGTTCACATACGTAAAATTATCGTTAATATTACCTTGTGGCCTTGTTGTGACTCTTTCTTAAACTTTGACAGACATGTGGAATAACTTTTTCTCATATGTGAGATTTAAATGTTATATTGTAAAATTTAAGACTACTGCTGGATAAAAATTACCTATCCTGGTCTAGGTCATGTTGCTGTATGCTTTCTAACAACACTGACTGCATTAATCAGTAAGAACATTGTATGTGTGGTAATGAATTGTAATTAAATTTTCCCGAAAGTCACCTGCTAAAGTAATGTGACTGTGTAATATAATAAGGTATATTATATGCAATAAAAATAATTTAAGTAATATAGAATATGCAGTAAAATCCGTTTCATTCCCCCCCTCCCCCTAACAAAAGGGGAAAGTTTTCATGCTAAGAAACTGATTATGAAAATGAACAAAGCTATAGGACTTGATGTAGTGAGGCATTAATGTTAAGAATTTTGAAATTCATATACTTTAAATGTGCAAGATTTAATTACAGCTAGAAATTTCTAATGAAAGGCAGTAATAATGCAGCTATAACAGCAACTTTCATAAAAACAATGCATAAACTTACAGAAGTAGGGGTACCGTATGTACCGTACAGGTGCAATGTAGGCGGATCAAAGGCATGCTTGCCACAAGGTGAGTGAGTGTGAAGCTGGCCTAGAGGTCCCAGTTTTTAAAGGCAGTAGTCTCATATTATGTCAGGCTGGATCAACTAAAGGGGAAGTTTTGTTTCACAAAGTAATACAAGTTTTCAGCCTAAATTAGACAGTAATACAAACCACCACAGAGAGAGGAGCACTAAATTATTTATAAAATATATTGAAGACCAGCTCCTACTGTTCCATGCACTGGAGTCTGTCACTGGTATGGATAATGCCATCCATTATTACACTGCACTGAAAAGGTCTCCATCTACAAGCAGTAAAATTATGATATTATAAATTGATTACCCATCAGAAAATTCAGAATATGTCATGCATACAAACTCTGAATTTTTGCCAATGGTAGAAAGTATGAACTGGGTAGCACTGTTGCAAGAAGTCACGGTTTCAGAGTAGTGTTTACCGCATTTTCACTACAAATACAGTCCCATCAAAGAAATGAAAATTGGGTGAACATTACAAGATAGAAAAGTCCACATAGCAACTAGGTTATAGGCTGGACGACCAAGGAATCCGGGTTAGATTCCCAGTAGGTGTAAGAGACTTTTCTCTTCTCTGTCTAGACCAACTCAAGGGCCCACCCAACCACCTATGCAATGAGTACCAGGTGCTGGTTCCTAAGGGGTTAAGTGGCAGGGGGTCTGCAGCTGGCTGCTCACCCCCATTTAGTGCCCAGGTTAAGAATGGTGAAACTATACCTCCTCTCCCCTAAGAGACTTAATTGTGTGGTGCTTAATTAATTAAGCCCAGGAATAACTTTGGCTTTTACATGTCCTATTGAACTCATGTGGGCGCAAGTGAAATTGTATGCTGCAGAAATAAATAAGACTTTTAAAAATGAGAACTTTGACAGATTAACTAACTAGGTCATAAAGATTATCGATGAATCAGTTTGGAAAAATTGTATCCTTAATTCCGCAAACCTGCAGAAAGAGGTCATGGAGCTTTTCATCAACTTAATGAAATCAGGAAATCATATATTGAAATAATAATGATCCCATAGCTAAATGCCTAATAACCTGTAATTCATGTTTATCTTAATTCAGCCTTCCTCAAAGCGGCAACCCACCAGGTCAAATGCAGACTTGTACAGATTTGCGTTGTCATGAAAAATATCGCCTAGTGTTCGGCGCTAAACAATGGTCAGTTCAATTCAGCACCTCCTGCCGTTTTCTGCTATCACGTTTAATATAATGGTGTATGTACATTGGCTTCATGTTTCATTGAGGCATCGGGATCCAAATGTCCGAAATCTAATTGGTATAACTTTTTGCTCATTGGTTGCAGCACCATAGTATCACCTCCTGAGAAACACACTAGTGTGATTGTCAATGTTCCAGAGATGGTACCTAGATAATGGTAACGTTGTTTGCTACACTTGCATAGGCCATGTTTTCTGTATTAAAAAAGGCGATTATACCTTACATCATGGTTTCGGAGGCTATCGATGGTGACCCCTGACGGACCGTGAATTAGTCTAAGAGGGGACATCAAGTTCTCAAGAATTACTTAAAATGCGATTGTATCCACACAGTTTGGCTAGTAGTATCTAATACGTAGTATGCACATGTGCCATAGCTCAGGCGGTTAGTCGACGCCTTCCCACTGCAGCGGCCCGGGTTCCAGCCCAGATCAGGTCATGTGGTATGTGTGATAGACAAAGTGGCACTGGGACAAGTTTTCTCCAAATATTTCGGTTTCCCCTGCCAATTCTCATTCAAACAACTGCTCCACATTCACTATATATCATCTTGGGCCTGTACAATGGGCCAGTTAGTGACCGACATACCAAATGGACTCAGTCTCAACCCACTCCAAGGAACTTAAAAAAAAAAAAGATGCGTTTGCAAAATGTATTCTCAGTTAACAGAATACAAAGCAATTTCTTTCCATGAGTGTACAGAAACATTTTACAGCCTCCAGTAGGTGCGAAGAGGCTTAGACTACTACTGTTATTGTACAGCCTGATGCAGACAGGGAACAGTACATTAAAAAAATACACTTCTCTGCCCAACAGAGTGGGAGGTTCTGGGTGTGGGTCTACTGAATTTATGTATTATTTTGGGGGTCAATGTATGACAAGCTGGAGAATCCCTACAATGTATGATACTGATATATCACACTAAAACCCAAAGTAAAGCTCATGTAACGTAACGAGAACAAGAACTGTAATTCACTAACCTAATCCAGATTAAAATTGAATTTAATATAAATCTGAATTTTGCCCAAACCTAGTGTGGCGAATTTTGATTTGCAGTATAAAACCTTCCCTACCTCTGTCATTATCCTAACCTGGTGGGATGGTGCGTGTGTCCTGATCATCTGGAGATCGAAGGTAGCAGGAAAGTGTAAGTTCCTGGTAGGATTATTCAAGCTAGGCACGGTCGGAGGATCAGGGCCAGGTCGTCCAGATATATGAATGTGAAACCAACAGTCTCACCTCAGAAAACCGTATATGTTAAAAGAACCTGACGATGGATGGTGGATAAAATGGGGATCCATCATAAAGGAGGCCCAGGCTTTTAGAAGACCACAGAGCAAAGAAATAGGAATGTTAAAACCTAGAAACTGTAGGTGGCATGAACTGATGAGTTTTATTGCCCCATACTCAGTGCTTGAGGTGGAATGAAAATAGAACTGGGATGGTTTTCTCCTTTTAATTCATAGACATAAATATACCGAGTGATGTATATAGTCTGTGTTCCATATTACAGTAGTTTAAATGGCATGCATTAAAATAAAGTCACACATGCATTACGAGTACTTATCTTTAGAATATTTTCCAGATGTTTTCATTGCTTTCTGAAGTCACTGATCTTCTATCTGCGGGGGCTTCACAAGACTGGTAATCTGCATGTCGACGTCCTTTCTTTAGCCATTGTTTTACATAATATTCTGCATCAGAAGCACTAAGAGGGGGTCCCACTGATGAAATAAACATTAAACTAGATGCTGTTTTTAAAAGCATCGAGCTTCGGATGGTTGAAATAATGTTGTTCATGTTGCTGAATGCACGCTCACACTCTGCAGTTGAAATACTAATAGTATATGCAGCTGCAATCAACGGCTTTAGTTCATCAGGATACATGTCATCACCATTCATTATATTCATGGAATCCATGAACTGAAATTTTCTTACACACCATAAATGACTCAGCGAGTTCCCTGATCTCTTTATCAGCAAAACATGGATCTTGACATTTTACCCACTTAGCCTTATCCATTATTTTCAAGTTGTCCAGTAACTGACTATATTTGTCCCTTTTTGACCATGTTGTGTTACTACTTCCAGTCGATTCGTGTGAAGCTCTAGTGGTGAACATTCGGGTGTTTATATTGTCACTTAATTTCTGAAAGAATTGTTGTTCACTGATCTTCTACACTTTTCCATGTTCTAAGCTAACTCCTTTAAATTCTAATTTATCAGCAGCCGTTAGAACTTCAGAATAATATTCACCTGGATTATTTGCCATGGACTGAAAGACATGATACTTAACAAGAACTAAATGGTGCTTCAGGGGATGTGATTTTCTTTTCTTGTAATTTTAAAGACAGGTGTTCAAGTTCTGTTAAAGCATCGAACAGAAGTCCCATATTTAGAACAAAGTTTACGTCGCTTAGTTTTCTTTTCAATCCAGAATATTGAGCTCTCTCCCTTCCCGTGCGTTTTGGGTCTATAGACGCATTGTGAAAATGCTTATAAAGAGCAGGGTAATTATTCCATATGGCTCTCACAGACCGCGCACTAGACGATACCCAACGTGTTGTTCCTAACACTTGTCCTATGGTATTTAATCTCATGCTCAGTTGTGCAGCAACAGTTTCTAATTTAGATTTGTTCTTTGGAGATGCGCTGTAAACAGAAAAGAGTTTATCAAAAAATGATTGCATGTGGCACACTGTTGACATTTCCCGTACTGTATCATTCACCGCTATTTCTAATTGATGATTACTACAATGCCAGACAATCAACCGAGGATACATTTGTAGCAAAAGTTATACAACACCTGCATGCCTTCCAAGTAAATTAGAGGCCCCATCACAAGCAAATGAAATCCAATTTCGTGATAAAAAGTCACTATGAAATCCGTTACTCTTGGTATTGTTGAGAAAGGCGTCCCTGATCGTTGCAGCTGTAGTATTTTCTAATTCCACTATATCAAAAAAATAACTACTCCCATCCATGGAATCAGGCAGTTTGCAACGTAAACAGATTTCAAGAGCTTCTTTTTTACTTCAAGTAGAAGTCTCATCGATCATGAAACCTATCTTAAGATCATTATCAATAATATATTTAACAAGTTTCTTTCTCATTTCATCTGCTATATGATCACAAATATCAGTGCACGCATGATTAGACTGCAAGATACGCCCCATAGCTAAACCATTTAGTTCTTGTAAATCAATCAAAGATGCTAAATCTGTCATGGGACGGTTCACTTTCACTATTTGATAAGCTGTCCTAAATATGCGACAAGTTGTAATGTATTGTTTTTCTTGTGTTTTAACATTCAGACATTCAATTGTTTCTTTTTTAGCAAGGCATAAAATGTCACTAGCTTTAACATGAGCTGCCAATAGTTTATGACAAGACAGTTTCTTCATAATCGACTGTTGTTTCTTCTCTTTTGTTTCACCATATTCCTTGACCCCACCTTCACCCCACTCACAAGATAATTTCAAACCTTGTGTTTTTGCAGGCCCTAGAGTTCCCACTGATTTACATGTTGTACAGCCTAGCCCTTGTTTACCAATTGTCAACCACTCATATATTTTCAATTTTTTCTAGCCATTGATCTTGTGTCCAGTAATTAGGGAAATAATTAACGTAATTTTCATGCACCTGATTTTGAGTCACGCTGTTATCTATTGCAGATGTATTCACACATACAGTGGTTTCGTCTTCGTTGCAGTGGATGGAACTTATAATTGTTTCACTTTTACTTACAGTTGCACATGGTTCATTACTGCCACTTTCACTTAACTTGGGTTTCTTACTGCGAATTATCCATTTCTCCATTTTCACCGATAAATGAAAACTGATGCTGAACTAAAATAACATTTCGTACAGTTCCTGTCATTGAAGCAAGGATCAACCCAAGGGCCCCCCTAAAATTTCTGACTAAATTCCCATTGGTTGGAATAGAATAAAATATGTGTGTCCTTACGGCTGGGACGTGTCATCAACAATAGAAACTTTTGTGATTAATTACTGTAAACGTCTGACCCATCGCTTAAATGGGATGGGTTCTCACATTATTCTACAAGTTTATATATGTATTACCGGATGTGAGAATACAGCCTGTACCCATCATAACTGTATTTGTAGTTTGCCGACTATGCTATTTCAACACCAAATTTATTTCTGTCCAATGAAGTAGGAGGAAGTAGGAAATGTGCACCTCATTTTCTGCCAAGATAGTGTTTTCATTTTCAATAAAATAACTAAGAATTCAGACGTGACATCAACAATAGAAAAACTTAAAATTTTGTTGTAAACAACTGTTCTGTTGGAGACAGGCCACCTCCGCATTGGGATGGGATGGGATGCAAGGCAAGGGAAGGACAAACTGCTTCCGACATTGTATAATTTATTATCGGTCTTAAGAATAGAAAATGAATCTTTCCTTAACCTTTAACCGCTGGAGTTTTGAAACGCAGGTAAAGCTAGCTGACCGGGGTTTATTTAAATGCCCGCTGCTTGCAGGGGTTTAAATCCATGTTTCTGCTCTACGTTTAAATGCCAGTTCCACTTAGAGCGCTTGAGCGCTGTATTTGGAA
>NW_019741981.1:2092072-2101673 GCF_002891405.2 Cryptotermes secundus
AGGCCACCCTTTAATATACAGTATTAGTGCGGTGTGTATTGTCAGTGAAAAGCACTGTAATATGTCTTTGATATTACACATTTGGGCAATTCCACGTTAATGTTACGTTAGTCTGCACTTAACTACGTATTTCACTAAAAAATGCAACATTTTAACTCGGTCTTTGGTAGATTTTTACGTGACTAACATAAGGCTACTGTGGAAGTGCTCATTTCGGTTATAATGACACTATTTTTAGGTCCCTTTGATGACGTTATAACCAAGTTCTACTGTATTTCCATCTTCACAAGTTTCTCAGCTTATTCAGGGTATTTGGCGGAAGTTGATACAAAGGAAAATTGCCTGCCCCCTACTTTCTTCGAAAAACCCTTATTGCTGCCAAACAAGTGTCTTCCATTTACTGGATCTGACGATTCTGAACAGTTTCATCCAGCTAACATCCTGTGGTGCGAAACTGCCACATAGGGACTTTCGTTTTACCCTTATGCGCATCATGCTGGAACATGCTGTAATGTGTCGCTCCCAACCACAACGCCCATTAGGTCGACCTCCTGCTCTGTCATCCACAATTTTTCGTCTAGTGGAGGCCAATCGACATCACTGGCCGACCTCTTGTGCCATGAGAATGAAATGCCATGTTTGTTCTGCACGTGGAAAGAGGAAACGTGTTCAGACGAAGTGCGAGAAATGTGATGGACTGTGCATTCTCGGGTGCTTCAAACAGTACCACACGAAAGCAAAATTTAGTTAGACGACGCAGGGGAGTAGCCTGTACAACCATGAAACAGATAACAACAACAACAAAAAGGTATTGTACATTGCATTTACTGCCAAAGAAGTAACGGGATGTTTTTAAGCCATTTAGAAAAGAACCGGGATGCCATCCCCCCGCATCCCGCCCCACCTCAAGCCCTGCCCATACTAAAATTTTAACTAAAGCACTGACTTAACACAATGAATAACTAAAATCCTAACGAAAGCAATGACTTCATCCGAATTCATAAAAACTGAACTCGCCTACCTTCAAATTCTCCCAGATCAAATGTTGTGAATTTTGTTGTATAGCAATATTATCCTGAAATTATGAGAAACATGAGTTAGTGAATTTTGTTGTGCCGTACTGAAACCGTAAGTAATGTACTAACCTAATGTAACCTAATGAAAACTAACTTACATAATTCGCCCAAACCAAGCTTGTTCAGATTGTTGCGTATGACCCGAGCCCATCCCCCATTCTTTTCAGATATCGTGCCGTCTAGGCACACCTATGCTGACTGAAGTTCCCCAATACCTAAAGAGAGAGAGAGAGAGAGAAAAAAGAATGGAAACAGAAAAGCACCATATTTTCAGACAAATGCCTTCTTATGTACATATTTCACCGCGTTATGAAGGTTAGCCTGAAAGTCTTACACTTCTGTAACACTTTAAAGGAAGTATGGCTTTACTGAAATCTTATTTCCGCTGATAAATAGAAATGAATTAAAACAGATTAAGCCAGTTTACATACATCCACTTCTATACCATAAGATGAAGGGTATTTCTCTGCAATATAAGATTTCAAAATTACTTATTGGTATCGGCATTATCATCGACGTGTCAGATGACTGTGCTGCCTCCGTCGTCAGGGTAGAAGTGAACCTCAAGTTGGAGGCAATAAGTTCCTTCGAAATATTCAGAAATGTGTGACAGGCTATGCCATGTTACATCCCAGAAAGCTTTTCTCTTCTTAGCCATCGCCACAAGAATGTAAAATATCCGGTGTCATGTGCAGTCTTTGATGAGAGAAGCAGAAGGGAGAAGAAATTATAAATGTCAAATAATAGTTAACCTTCTTATCGACTGAGCTATTGTTTCCATCTCCAACACCTCCGCTGTGTTTACTTGAGCCTGATAGATGGTAGAACTGAAGAAAGCCGTCTTCTGGGATGTGGCGCCATGTAGAAATTGTGTTAACCGACGTTTCGGAGGAACATATCGCCTCCATCTTCAGGATAGAAGACAAGAAGAAATCCGCGAGCGAATCAGCTAGAGTAGGAGCAACAGACTGTGCACCTGCTCAAGCTGGTTCGCTCGCGGATTTCTTCTTGTCTTCTGCCCTGAAGATGGAGACGATATGTTCCTCTGAAACGTCGGTTAACACAATTTCTACACGGCGCCACATCCCAGAAGACGGCTTTCTTCATAGTCACCGCCATGAAAACCTCAAATCTTACATAGATGGTACCCACCTCATGACTCGTGGTACGCGGGTTCAAATACCCGGCGGAGGTCGTCGAATTTTTAAGTGCGGAAAAATTCAGGGAACAAGTCCTCCGGGAGGGACTTTAAGCTGTGTGTCCCGTGTCGTAACTTTACGGCACGTAAAAGAACCTCATATCCCCGAAGGGGATCACTGAGCCAAATTCCAGGATGTTTCCCGCCCAACAATAATCTCTAAGGCCTCTGATAGATGGGGGAAGCATTATAGACACCTCTAAGCAAGTGGCCGAACTCGGTTGCTCGGTGGGACTGATGGTACGCACCATTTATCGGTAGGGCAAAGAGACTGGAAGAATATCATAGAGGGAAGCACAATAGATCAAACTGGTCGCGGTGCATGGGGAAACCCACCCTCTCTAAATAACTAACTAACTACATAGATGGTAGAACTGTTCACGTGCCCAACGTTGCCAGCTAGCAACTACCACTGAACAGATTGCCTATTAATATTGCCATTTCCTGTATTGATACTTACATATCACGAATGTGCAACTTCGAATCGGTACTGTTCGCAACTCACGATCGCTGTTTACTTACAAAGATAAGAAGAAAACAAGTTTTCCCCCCATTTTCTCAAAACAAGATGTTTGGACAAATGCCGTCTTTCCCGGTATTTACCCAATTGTAACACACGAATACATGCGCCAATATAATTATCTCATAAGCTTTATTGTCTTATATGGATGGAGAAATGTAGAACGCATAGTCTGAATGGAGGCGCATGGGAAGCTATCAAGATTGTAAAGTCACCATGATTCCGCAAACGAGACTGACTGTGTGGGTTCTTGCAGTCTTACTGGAATAATACACACCTTCTAATCATATCAAGTTATCTTTTAAATTTGACATCTGGAAAGTTTAGGACAAATATCACCTGGATAGTTGCGTGTGAATTCAAGAACAGCTGTCCATTGACCCTTATTTACTTTCGTCGCAGTTTAACTAATTCTTACCTACCATAGATTTAATTTGTGTGCAATTTACCCTAGAACCACATTTAGACACGACTCCAGTGTAAGGTTGTAACCTTCTACTTTCCTACCCCTACTTCGAGATTTTATGCCACTCTTAAATAGATTATGGATTGAACAGTTTCTAATGTGACTGACACGTGATTGTGATTGATTGAATGAATGAATGAATGAATGCATAAGGAGTGGGCTGTTCCGGCCCTAGCACTGCGACTTTCAGTCATCTACTGTTCTTTCCCCTTTTTAGTTTATGGGGGGGGGGGGCGTCACGGCCGCGCCATTGCTTAAGCGGTTAGTCGCTGGCTTCCTACCGCGGCGGCCAGGGTTCGATTCCGGGCCTGGTCAAGTGGGATTTGTGGTGGACAAAGTGGCGCTGGGGCGGGATTTCTCCGAATACTTCGGTTACCCCTGCCAATCTTCATTCCACCAAATTCTCCATCATCATAATCGCCCGGGGCCAGTAGGCCAATCAGTGGCCGCCGTGCCGAATTGACCCAGTTGGACTCCACCCCCCTCCCCCCTAAGCGAAGAAAGAAACATGATGGGCGTCGTAATAGTCTTTTTGTTCCATACAGAACTGGCCCAGGTGACCAAATCTTAGATAAGCTGTAACTTCAGAGTCAAATAGGATGTGAGCATTGGGGATGATGCTGGGACTGTCTCGGGCGTCGCGGGATTTCGAACGTTGGGAATAATGACTTGTAGTTGTTGTGGAGTTGGTGTACCTGGTAATGATCGCGTGAAATCCATCAGTTGTAAACGTTCTAAAGGTTGTGAAGGTTGTGAAGTTCAAAGTCGAGACAGTAAAGAAGGGTATAAGTGTAACACTGCGTAGTTGACTGTGTGAGCAGTAAATGGATGTTAGTGGTTGTGCATTGTGTAACGAATGTCATTGACAACTGTTATTTCTAGACAATAAGTTGATTTAGGTAGAATAAGGTAGTATTGTAAGTGAATTAAAGTAACTTAATGGCACCAACGTTAAGTAAATTTGTTACGAAGAGAAATGTGGCAGGAGCAGTGTCAATTTCTTTGCTCTATTGGTTACTTCGCATGCGAAGAAACAGTAAAACAACAAGGTAAGGGGATATAGTTGCGCCTTTAATTTTTGTATAATCGTAGACTTAAAAGAGTTCTCCAAATGAAAAATTTGTCTGGTATCGAAGTTATATATTTGAACCATTTAAAGTGCCATTGTAGGTTTGAATCCAGCTTGGGGTATGATTGCATGTCAGGTTTGTTTTCAGTGTTTGTGTTAACGTTTATGGGTGGAGGCCTTCCAGTGGGCGAGTCCTAGCAAATTTCTGCAAGATTCGTAATTTCAGAGGGTAATTCAAATTTCAAACAACAAAGGATTTTTTCCATACATGCTGAAGAAGAAAGTGAATATAATATTATAATATGTAAGCCTTTGTAGCTTGCTAATGACCTGCTTGGGCCCTGATGATGGTAGAGAGATGTGCTGAGCAAATCATAATGTATTAAAAGAGTTTTTTTTTTTATAACTATACTCTGTGCCTTGTAGTTGATATAATTTGGCACCTGATTATGCAGTATGACACTATAGATTCCAACTCTAAAATATAGTTTTGTATGTGTGTAGAGATGAGTTTATAAAACAAAAGATTCTGAATGGAGCTGTAGCAGTCATTCCTGAATTTAATGTGGTCATTTGCTAAATATAATTTTGGTATTGGTGTTTTTCCCAGATATCTGAACTTTACCACCGTTTTGGAAAATTAATAGCTATCTTTTATTAGGATTTTCTTCTGCATTCTAGTGGTGGGACCTGAAAATAAACTTAGTTTTTTCTGCATTTACTTTTAAGCAAGCTTCATCACTATTGCCTACCAGCGCATATATATTCTTTATGGTATTTGTGTTTTCATCCACTAAACTAACATCATCATAGATTAGGAGCTGATGTGTCCTATTCAGTCTGAATCCCTTCTTATTGTTCGTTCTTTCTTTCTTTCTTTCTTTCTTTCTTTCTTTCTTTCTTTCTAACCCCCCCCCACCCCTCCAAGTTGTTTGTTCTGGAGCACGAGTTTAAAAGTAATGGTGACGAAGCATTTGCTTCTTGAAGACTGTTCTGGAAAGGAAGTATAATTCCATATACTAAATATAATGAATCCTGAGATCACAGCAGTACTAAGACATAGTTTTTGCTTGGACTCAATGGCTGCAAGTTCAGTATACTGATCATTATGATTTGGATTTCTTATCAACATTGTGAAACCATTTTGTTTAATATGGTGTGATGTGTCTTGAAACCGATCACAACAGGTACAAGTTACACATTACAACTTGTTAGTCTGTGGGTGTGTGCTTTCACAATCTCCTTCAGCACCTTAATACATGCTTGCTGACTGGATGGCTGCAAGTTCAGTATACTGATCATTATGATTTGGATTTCTTATCAACATTGTGAAACCATTTTGTTTAATATGGTGTGATGTGTCTTGAAACCGATCACAACAGGTACAAGTTACACATTACAACTTGTTAGTCTGTGGGTGTGTGCTTTCACAATCTCCTTCAGCACCTTAATACATGCTTGCTGCATATTATTATTCTTAAACTCTCACCTGTTCCACCCTGGCATAGCATGTGACCAGTCTGCAACTGTCATCTCATCAGACACATGAGAGATAAAACATCTGATGTTATTATATTTCTGGGCTCATATCTACCTCACTGGGTTGCAGGGAATTTTGTATTGATGGATTGCTTGTTTGTGGTTTGACTGGTTGTTCCTTTGTTGTCTTCCACAGTTTCAACATTCAGCATGCTGCCAAACTCTGTGCCATTTACTGAGCTCTTCTGTATACTTGTGTGTATTTATCATCAGCCTTGGTTGTGTGTCTTCTTCTGTACAGGCTTCTGAAATGCCTTGAAAAGTCTCTATAATTATAAACCCAACCACCTGGTCATTATGGGGATTTTACACCAAATATCCACTGTCAGGCAGGGACATCTATTGTGTTTTAGGATACTTGACCATAAAAGCCTGCCCAAAAATGAGTCTACAGGCTCCCCTGCTAAGGAGGCAGCCCCACATTGAGACTTTAGGTCAGATGGAGCTCTAGTCAGTGATGTTCACACTTGTCTTCATCATGCTGTTTTTTCTGTCTGGAAAACAAATGGACCAATACAGAGGATGACAAATGTGGGCACTGAAGCCATTGCTGAGGTGTGTCAGTCTGTCGGCTACATCAGGAAAGAGGAAGTTCGGCTTATCCTTTGGTTCGGGCACATTTGTCTGACATATGGGTGTCTGTTATACTCGTAAGGTGATGACCTGGCGAATGTTTGTACATAGTAGTTGTATGATGTCATTCATACCAGGTTACCCTTTTTGTTATGATGAAGAATGCCAAATCTTCTATTTATTTATTTATTTTGTCTCTATAGATCATTGTTACATGATGTAGGACAAGTCAGTTACTGTACATTGGCTGATTACAGTAAGGGAATGAAGTTACAGTACAGTTGTTTACATTAGATTACAGTAGATTATAATAGTTAAGAGTTCCTGTAGTGTGAGGTGGAATCCATATTAGGTCCCCTCAGCACATTGGCTTCCATATGTTCTGTTGTACCTGTACTGGTGATAATGCTTTTGGAGAATTTGATGGAATGAAGATGGTATGTTATGTGACATATTAGGAGATGATGTAGCTAATTTCTGCCATTCTTTTGTGGTATAGGAGTAGACAACTTTATTCAATTTTGTTCTTTTGTGTAATCATTTTATGTTATTGTTTTAAGATCTCAGTGCCCTATAGATAGCCTGTGTTGTTACTAGTTTTTCACTTATTAATAATGTCATGTATTTATGAGTACACATGGGGTTTGGATTGGCAAGTGGATTTATTGGAGTCTTAAAACTTGTAACTGCAAACAGTTATAGCACTATCACAATTTCACACATGTTACAAATGACTACAGTAATAGTAGTATAGTTATAACCACATAATAACCTTCACTAGCGGCATGTGCTTGACAAATGCCAGGTGGGGCTGGAGAGGAATATAACAGTAGGCAGAGAGAGTGGGACTCCATGAGCTCCAGCATCTCCCATCATCCATGGAAGTTCCTTCTATATATACAGAGTGTCCCAGGAGGAATGGACCAAACTTCGGGAGGGTGTTCCTTATGTTAAAGTATGCCAATATAACCCAAAACACCTATGTCCAAAGTTGAACGGTTACGGAGATAATGGCCAGAGAAGTGTCAAACTTTGACCGGCGTTGCACACTTGTTGATTACAAAATACATATTAAAACTGGCAGGAATATGTGGATTCTGTAANGGGTTATATCGGCATACTTTAACATAAGGAACACCCTCCCGAAGTTTGGTCCATTCCTCCTGGGACACTCTGTATACATAGTTTCACACATATTTTTTAGATACCAATTTATTTCTCTTTCAGAATCTCTGTGCATAGTGAAGTCCAGTATGTGGTTGGTGAAGTAAGTACTTTTTTTGTTTCAATTTAAGATATACCTTAGTCTGAAAAGTGATTGACAATGATTTCAGTTGCTGTTTTCACTATTACAGTGGAACCTCACTTAACGAGCATAATTTGTTCCAGAATATTACTCATAATGCGAAACACTCATTAAGCGAAACAGTTTTTCCCATATAAATTAATGTAAAATACTATAATGCTTTCCATGCCCAAAAAAATACTCAACAAATTTTATGTATAACGTTTATTCAAAGAAAATTTATATACATTGTTAAGGAGCGTGAATCATCTTCATCTTTTCTTCTATGCGGAATGAACCAACCTGGAATGTGGATTCAATTTGCAGAAAAAAAAAATCCATATGAGGAGCATCCTTTCAACATCATTGAGAATATGTAACTGTTGCATAGATATTCTTGTCACTCCCTTTGAAGCATCTGTCTCCTTAATCTTGTCCTTCTTCTTGAGGATAGTGCAAATTGTTGATGTACACCGATTCTATATGCATGCTAGATCAGCCACGCTCACACCTCATTCTTGCTTTTCAATGATTTTACGTTTCATTTCTACGGTTATTTTTATTCTCTTATGGCTGTCTTTTTGCAGCTTTTTCTTCAGGGACATTTTTGCAAGGGTTATTAAACTTTGCACAAAAAAATCACAAATAATATGTCTGAACACAAGTTTGGAAAAATGTGTGATCACAAGCGACACTTTAGCGGAACGAGTGCTAAACACAGACTGATGTAGCAAGCACACAATCCGGGACTTCCCTTCTTGTCACTCGTTAACACTTCGCAGACCGGATGCATAGGCTAGGCATTTGGGTTTTAAACGTGGCAGACCGGTCGCCTAGATTTAGGCTTTTAGGACACGTTATGTTGCAACACACTATTCCTCGCTCTGGTGGCCATGTGTCTGTAAAAGTACTGCGTAGCTGACCTTCGGAATGTTTGTTTTCCGAGTCAGCAACGTGACCACTCTCTATTCCCCTCTCACTCTAAAGAAAAGTCCCTTTGTTCAAGTCGAAGCTTCTATGTGTGAAGCAAGATATTCTCAGTGTCAACGTGGCTCAGAGACGAAAGCAGTTGAAGGCCGCACGAGCTCTCAGAGAAGAAGAAATCTGTGATTTGATCTCCGATGAGCTATCTGACTTGCCAACTGCTTCGTCTTCTGATAGTGAGGGCAGTGTCAGTGACCGTGACAGGAGCCCCCAATATATTGTGACCAGAAGAGAAAGTGAAAGTGACAGTGAGAGCTCCGATGAAAGTGCGAGTGCTAGCATTGTGGGGACAGCCACATGGGCTAAAGTGGACAAAACACCCACTTTGGGAAAGTTTACTGGTGATCCAGGGGTGAGACAAATGCCATCGGACCCCACACAAGTGTCTGAAGTAGCTGAACTGTTTTTTGAAGATAGTTTCTTTGACATGTTGTGTCAGGAGACCAACAGATACTATCTCCAACACCGTGAGGCTTACGACAGTACCTATAAGGTGTTGAGGTGGGTGGATGTCACTTCAGCAGAAATTAAAAAAATTTTTGCAATAATCATTCTAATGGGGTTTACAAAGAGGGATAATTTTAAAGA
This sequence comes from Cryptotermes secundus, assembly GCF_002891405.2. Lineage (NCBI taxonomy): Eukaryota > Metazoa > Arthropoda > Insecta > Blattodea > Kalotermitidae > Cryptotermes > Cryptotermes secundus. The sequence goes on from NW_019741981.1 coordinate 2,101,371, forward strand.
CTATTGGTCCACTGATCCATTTTTAGAAATTCCCATTTTCGGCACACTCATGAGTCGTAAGAGATTTGAACAGATATGGTGTTTGCATTTCAGTAATAATGAACTGCAACCACAATCAACGGGCAGGCTTTTCAAAATTCAGCCCTTATTAGACTTTTTCGTTGAGAAATTTCAGACAGTTTATAAGCCAGAGCAGCAACTGTCTTTGGACGAATCTGTGATTCCTTGGAGGGGAAGGCTTCGTTTTCGAACGTATAATCCTGGGAAACTCACAAAGTATGGCCTACTTGTTCGTGTAGTCAC
>NW_019741981.1:2101823-2139314 GCF_002891405.2 Cryptotermes secundus
AATTTATTCTGGTGAAGGTAAGAAATTGCAAGAAACTATTGTTTCCATTTTGGATCCATATCTGGATCAAAATTATCACGTTTATGAAGATAATTTTTATAACAGTGTGGCAACTGCAGAATACCCACTTTCAAGGAAAGTACGTATTTGTGGTACAATTAGGGTGAACAGAGGCCTTCCTCCAGATCTGAAAGAGGAATGTAAATCCCTGAAACGTGGTGACACCACATTCAGGAGGAAGGGGGACATTCTTCTTCAGTCCTGGAAGGATACTCGTGTTGTGAATATGATTTCCACTATTCACAATTCGAGCATGGTCGATGTTCAAAGACAACACGGGCAAGTGAAGAAGAAGCCTCTTTGTATTTCTCAGTACAATATGTTCATGAAGGGAGTTGATAGAGCCGATACTTGGCCTATTATTCCCTTCCTAGGAAAACAGTAAAATGGACGAAGAAAGTTGCCTTGTGGCTTATAAATTGTGCCCTTTTCAATTCATTTTTGGTTTTCAAAGAGCTAAACGAAAATTCAACTTTGAAATACAAGGCATTTCTCATGAATGTGGCAAAAGCCTGGGCTACAGACCTCACGGTGACGGCAGAACCTGCGTCAGACACAGACATAGTATGACCGGGACCATCTACTCCCACACCACGGAGGCCTCATATGGACCCCCCTGGGCGACTCTCGGGTGATATGCGGAAACATACCCTCGTGAAAATTGTGATGAGTGAACAATCGACGGGGAAGTATCCTTCTAGGCAGTGCCATGTGTGTGCTGTGCACAAGAAGCAAAGCAAGACTTCTTACGTCTGCAAGTTCTGCGTCATGCCTCTTCACAGAGGGGAATGTTTCCAGAAATATCACACTCTCAAGCACTTGTAGGAGCTCTGGTAAGTCTTCTCCAAAAATTTTAGTTCATAGAATTAATTAGGAGATTTTATATTAATTTTTAAAGTGAACAGTGCACAAGTTAGGGTAGTAGGTATAAAAATGCTGGTCCCCAGGGTGATTTAAATATTTAAATTGCCGGTCCGCAAAGTGTTAAGCTATTATGCATAATTTTTTCAAGTATTTTAGAGAAAATAATTATCAGTCAAATTGGCCTGTAGTTTGACATACTAGTCTTGTCTCCTTTTTTATATAGTGGTCTTACTACTGAAGTCTTAAGACGATCAGGAAAGATTCCTGTGGATAATGAGTGATTACAGCTGTGAGTTAATGGGCTACTGATTAGAGATGCACAAACTTTTAAAATTTTATTTGTTATTCCGTCATAACCTGAGGAGTTTTTTTGTTTTGAGGGAATGTATTATACTTTTTATTTCAGTTTCAGGGGTTGGAATTGTTTTAATACCAAGGAATTTTCTAGAAAATGCCTCTCTTAAAAATGAAATGACATTATCTCCTACTTCCTGATGCAAGTTTAGATTTTCTGTAATTGTTAGAAAAAAGTATTGAAGGCATCTGCAATTTCTCCTGGGTCCTCAACTTTTTCATCATTTATAAGGAGAGATGGTACCTGCTCAGTCAGATGGGATTTTCCTGTATTATACTACTCTGTCCAAAAAGAATCCGACCTTGGGCCGGGAAAAAAAGTTCTGTGTCTGGGTGGTTACAATACCTAATCGCCTTCAAAGTAGGCCCCTTGTGACTCCACACACGCTTAGTCCAGCGGTCCTTCCATCGCTGGAAGCAATTCTGGAAGGCTTCTTTTGGAATGGTGTGCAGCTCTGCCATCACGTTCTGTATGATGTCCTCGTGGCTGTCAAAACGGCAGCCTTTTAGCGGTGTCTTCAATCTCGGGAACAGCCAGAAATCACAAGGAGCCATGTCAAGAGAGTAGGGAGCCTGGCGAACCTGCGGAATGCCGTGCTTGGCCAGGAAACCCTGGATCAGGTGTGATGAATGAGCCGGGGCGTTGTCATGATGCAGCTTCCAGTTGTGTGCGTCTCACAGATCCGGTCTTTTGCGCTGAACTGCATCACGAAGATGGTGGAGGACTACTTGGCAGTACTCCTTATTGACAGTCTGGCCTAGTGGTGCGTACTCATAATGCACAACACCCCAGTAATTGGAAAAAACAGTCATTATCACCTTCACATTGCTCCGAACCTGTCGTCCTCTTTTGGGCCTCGGGGATGTTGGATGTTTCAATTGTGATGCCTGGACCTTGGTTTCCAGGTCATACCCGTACATCCACGACTCGTCACCAGTAATCACAGTCTTCAGGAACTCAGGATCCCTGTTGGCACACTCCAACATGTCCTGCGTGACCTCAAGACGGAGTTATTGCTGCTCCGGCGAAAGCAGCTTGGGCACATATTTTACTGCCACTCTTTGCATGCCCAAATCCTCAGTTAAAATTGTGTTTGCGGAACCTCTGCCGATTCCAGCCTCATCAGCAACTTAATGGATGGCCAAACGACGGTCTTTCATGATCAGTGTCTTCACTTTTTCAATGACATCAGCATTGACGGTCTCCCAGAACGCTGCTCACTGTCCACCGACATACGACCATGTTTAAAGCGGTTGAACCACTCTTTAATTTGAGCAACCCCTATTGCATCGTCGCTGAAAGCCTGCTGAATTTTGCGAATTGTTTCCGCTTGGGTATCCCCAAGTTTCTGACAAAACTTAATGCAGTATTGCTGCTCCAAGCATTCTGTCATCTTGAGTGAAACGAGAATGCGATGAACACGTGTTACACCACTTCGCTACCTGGCAGCCACAGATGCATCCGGCAGTGTTGAGAGTTAGCAAAAAATCATGCATGCGCATGAAAGTCCCTTCTACCACTACACTCAGTTTCCCCACCCCTTTGACCATTACTTACAGCGGAAAAAAATAGAGTCGGATACTTTTTGGACATACGTTATTCCAGGTTGTTTTTATCTGATTATTCAATTTTGCTACAAGTTTACAGTAATGCTGCCTTTTAGTCTCTTTTATAACTCTACTCAGGACTTTGCAGTACCTTATGTAGTATGTTCTCATGTAGGGATTATTAATGCTCCTGCTGTCTACATACAGACATCTTTTACGTTTACAAGATATTTTTATTCCTTGTGTAATCCAGTGGTTTTTTATTCTACTTACACTTTTATTCTACGTAGGAAAACTGGCTTCAAAGATATTTAGAAAAATATATATAAAAAAGAGTTAAACTTATGATTTGTATCCTTATTTTTGAAAACAGGTTCCCATGTTTCATTTCTAGTAGATGTAGAAATTGAACAGTGGTTTCACTATTTATTTTTCTGGTTCTCTGTTTGAAGGGTGTTGAATTTACTTCTGCAATAATATTATTTACTGTAAGAAATTGAGCATCATGGTCAGAGAGGCCATTGACTGTAGGAGAGGTACAAGAAGAGCTTAATCTTGCATTATCTATAAAGATATTATCAATGGCTGTGCTTGAGGAATTTTGAACTCATATTGTGAAATTCACTGTGTGTGACAGATTGTATGTCCATATTAAACAGTTTACTTGTTTTTTCTGACTGCTTTCATTTAAATAGTTTATGTCTCCACAGATTATAAACTCAGACTTTGGATTGTACAGTTGCATCTAGTCTCCTTAGAAATTCATTAACCTCTCCTGAAGGGGCTCTGTACAGGCTTGATATATGTAGGTCGTACTGAAAGTCATGAGCAACTTTTTTTTTGCATGCGTCCTGGGAACAGCAGACGAAAGAGAGAGTGGTGGTAGGTGGAACCAGCTGTTGTGTTAACCTTGAGTGTCTTGTGATGTCAATAGCTTGCATCATGTGACCAGTATCACTCCTAACAAAATGGCCGACAACGATATGTCGTTTCACCAGCATGCTGTCATCGAATTTCTTGTGAAAGAGGAAATCCCTGCTGCAGGAATTCACCAAAGACTCAGTGTGCTTATGGAAGTGTGTGCATGGGTGCAAGCAGTGTTCGAAGATGGGTGAAACATTTTAATGATGGGAACACCAGCATCAAAGATGAGCATCGGAGCGGTTTTCCTCGAACAGCCTCAACTGAACGCAACAAGGAAAGAGTGGATGAGATCATGCAAGATGACAGGCGTGTGGCTGTGGGCACAATAGCCCAAAAACTTGGAATAGGGCACAGTGCAGTACAGGAGATGATTGAAAGCTTGGCCTATAGGAAAGTTTGTGCTCATTGGGTCCTGCGGTTATTGACCGAAGACCACAAAGGTCAGTGAAAAGCCATCATCTCAGAACTGCTGCAGAGATATTGACATGAAGGCGATGATTTTTTGCTCTGTATTGTCACAGGTGACCATTTCAAGCCTGAAACGAAATGGCACCATTTGCATTCTCCATCAAAAAAGAAGACAAAGACAGCAGCAGCTGCGATGGTGATGGACACAGTCTTCTGGGATGCAGAGGGGTTTATTCTGGCTGAATTCCTGGAACCTGGTCAAACCATCTTTGCTGCTTGTTATGTCCAGACGCTGCACAAGCTCCATCATGCATTGTGTGATAAACGTCTGGGACGAAACATCATCATCCTGCATGACAACGCTCGCCCCCATGCCGCTCGCCTCACATTGGAAGCAATTGCAAGATGGGGTGGGAAGTTCTTCCACACCCCTCCTGTAGCCCTGATCTGGCACCCTCCGACTACCATGTTTTTGGATTTGTGAAGGATCAGCTGCGTGGACAACGTTTTGAGATAAGGGAGGCAATTCAGAAAGCAGTGTGTCAGTGTCTTCGGATGGCTGGAACAAAATTTTACCGAACGGGAATTTTCAAACTCCCAGAACACTGGGAGAAATGTTTACAAAGAAGGGGCGATCATGTGGAAAAATAAAGAAAGGTCTGTAGATTGAGGTGGTGTCCATGATATATATGTAATGGCCGTCTTTTAGTGCACTCAGTTTAACATGTCACTTCACTACATGTTTCGGCAACATTGTGCCATCTTCAGGCGCTTTATTTATGCTAAGCTATTGCATTGCTTGCCATCATGTGTCTTTCATAAAATTATTAAAATGTACATTCTTCATCAACTATAATAAAATTTGTATACACTAAAACTTCTAAAGATTATTCATCTTATGCGTCTTAATTCAAACTCGCGTATTGTGTGGTTCTTCCACTATGGGACTCCCATATCATGGATGAGAATCAGTGCAACAGGATGCTAAAATACAACATTGAGGTGGTGTATTTGGTTTGTTGATAATAAACCATGTTACTTTACAAAAAATTGTTGCTCATGACTTTCAGTCCGACCCTCGTAATTAGGTGAGATGTTTTAGTTATTAAGTGTATTGCACAGATTTCAAAGTCTTGCTCCGTTATTAAGTGTATTGCACAGATTTCAAAGTCTTGCTCCCTATGGTGATGAGAAATATCAATTTTACTGAAACATAGCTCTGTCTTAACAAAAATACACACTCCTCCCCTCTGTAGGCTCTTTGGCAAAAAGTTGAGCCTAACAGGTAACTATTCATTGAGAGGAGCAGCAGTTGCTGTTCAACCGTGTGATGTTCGCTTAAACATAATATGTGAGGGTTTATGTTGTCTATTTCAAAAGAGTGTAGTAATTCATCACTTTTCCTCCTCAAGCCTCTGATATTTTGGTGAAAGATATTTATTGAATTTAATGTTTCTGCATTTTGTCTGTGAATTTCGAAGACTGCTGGACCGCATTTAATATATGTTAGGCATCTTGGTGCTTTTGAATTTAATCTAAAAAAGGAGATGCCCTAGCATTGGTTATAACAGGAATACCACTTATACCTGACGCATGACCACCAACAACCCTCTCAGCAATAAGTTGCATGAGTCTCTTCTTGTCTCTTGAGCTCAGGTGCAGGCCATGCATGAAGCATATGTATTCTGCAGGTATCTGGAGCATAAGTTGCTGAATATCTGTCAGAGCCACAAAACTTTGAACAAGCTTCGTGTTGAATGTCATCTTATGCCCAGTAAATTATCTCGAAAGTCTTATGGTTTTTGACATAATTAAAATTGATCTTTATGCTGCATCATAACTTGAGAACTACTTGACTGATTTTCATCAGATTTTTATAATGGATGTCTTTACTTATCCATCCCACCTATTTCATGCTATTGGCATTCAGTAAATGAAAATCGAGAGACAGCAAGAGAGTGAGTGTGCCAGAGTTGTTATGCCATGTTTACATTTCCTGAATTATTATTATTATTATTATTATTATTATTATTTTTTTTTTGTGTATGAAGAGTTGTCATACAAAATAACATTTTAAATTGCATTGAGTACTTAACAGTTATACAGAGGACTCAGGATGTCTGTATAAATTTTAGATATATATAACAATAATGAAAGAAACTGCTTTCAAACTAAATTCGCAGTATGACATTGATGTGTAGTAACACTTTTTTGCTCTTTACCATTTCATTTTTATGATCCATTCTTCAATAATTACACAGGAAAATAAAATTTGTTGGTAATATAGCATATTCTCTGACTGTAGATATCATAAACTGTATCTTACCCAATCTGTTATTATTACATCTTTAAAGACTGCATTTTCTTTCCTTCTTTTTATATTTATGGGCATGACTGGCACTGATTTAAATGGCATAACCATTAAATATGTTTTTTTCCTCTCTTTTCTTCAACTTGTAAGTTATGTCTCACTGTCACAGTCTGAACCATATAAAGACTTGAAACAAATAATAACTTTCATGAAATGCTGTGATTTCAAGTGGGAAGGAAAACTAAAAGAGCTCTGGAAGGTGCTATGTCCTAACTTGAAAAGATAAAGGAAATGTAAAAACAGCCATCCAGTTTATGCAGTAATTGGATATCATTGGGCCAAGAACCACGTTTCTACCAAAAATACTCATGATACTGCTGTAGAAATATTGATAAGAGACTTGTGGTATGTCCATGTAAAAAGCTACCATGCTTAGTACGCGTAGTATAGACCCTTGGGCAGAACAAAGCAATGCCTTGAGTTTTTGTATGTGAAGTTTTATGTGTCTTTAAACTAACAACATATTGTTCATGAATTATTATTTGCAAATATATGCAAAGGATATACGTATTGTTTGTGTAAGATAATTATGAGAAATTGATTACATTATTTCCTGTCAGAATTTTCCATGCAGTGCTGAAAGTTAATTCATCACACACTGCCTGTTAATTTCATGAAGGCACTGGAGGTTCTTTCCCGTGGCATGAAACTGAACAGTAACATTTATATCTCATACCAGTGTCTAGAATACTTAGCCTTGCCCTACTTGCACATCATCATGATGTGTGCTTGGGCAAGTTCACCTTTCTTTAACTCTTCGAGAAGGGGGGGGGCGTGTTAATCACGCTTCAGCCACATGGCTCGGCATCATAGTGTCGTATCCCATGCTTCCAAAGGTTGGGTCCTTCCTCTATGCTGCAGGTGGTCATTGGATGTAGCCAAATGGAGTCTTGTCTCTTCCAGGATCTGAGTGGGGGCTGTTAAAGAGTGAAAGCTCATGACAGTGCTTTAGCCAAGATGCACGAGTATATATAGATCTATTGACTCCAAACAAATTACTCAAGGTACAAGTTGGTTATGTAGGCCAGAATGAGAATTTGTAAGTTCCTTCCAAAGAGCAGACTGAGAAGGAGACTGCCCTTGACTGGATTCATGAAAGATGCCTCCCCTTCTGCATCCAACACCAGATTTATAAGGACCTCACACACAAAAGGGTGTGGTTCTGTGTCCTCCCTCTTGTGCATCTGTTCTCACATCCTGTATACCTTGTTACAAACCGTAAATTCCATCATAATTCTAGGCAAGCGTCAGACAGCGTGGGATACAGTCGCTGAATCTGAGGTTCATTTCCAGCATTTCCTTAAAGAAATATTAAGTTGTCACTGCACCCCTGATATACAGTCATGCAGGTGTGTTGTCCATGTGACTGCTGGATACATAAAGTTACCAACAAACTGTGAGAACCCAAGAAGGAAAAGCCTTAAGAATCGTTACTCAGTGGTACACTAACTAACTACAGTTCTCAACCAAACACAACGATACACAACTACAAAAGGTTAAATAAAATACGAAGCTTTTGGTTCTTGTAACGATCCAGAATGCTACAGTAGATTATTTCTTGCATTTTATTAAAATTATTCTATTATTGGCAGTGCCTGTTTTTCTTAGAACTGTACTGAAATGATTATATTGCATACATGGTGTGTCCAGGATCTGTTAGGACTCACTTTTTTTAAATTTTGCCCTGCAGTGCCATCTGTTGGCGAGTTGTAGCGTTAAGATTCTTGAAGTTTCAGCTGTGGCTGTCTATAATTTCAAAGCACTGCTACATCATGTGTTCTGACCTTGAATGTAACAGTACTGTTCTGTCGCTCGTCGGAAAATGGCGATTGAACAGAGAGCCAACATCAAATTTTGTTTGAAGTTAGGCAAAATAGCCGGAGAAGCGTACGAAATGATGAAAGGTGTGTACGGTAGTGATTGTGTCGCCCGAACATTTTTCGATGGTATGCTGTATTTCGTGACGGCAGGGAGGACATTGAAGACGCTCCACGTGCATCAAAGCCGAGAACAAGTCACACTGAAGAAAATGTTAAAAAAGTGACCGAAATCCTTGCATGAGACAGATGTGTTTCAGCAAGATTCATCGAGGAGCTATTGGGAATACCAAAAAGTATTGTCCATCAAATTTTTACCTAGGATTTGGGCAAACGGAAGGTCTGTGCACGGTTTCTACCGCACGCGCTGTCACGTAATGAAAAACATGCCAGAGTGGAAAATTGCAAAGGCATGTTACGGTCAGCCCAAAGTGATACAAAACTTACAAAATCGATTGTTACTGGTGATGAGGCATGGCGTTTTCAATACGAGCCTCTCACAAAGGGGCAGAATGCAGCGTGGTTGAGCCCAAAGAAGCCAAAAGCAAAGGAAGTTCGCATGCAAAAGAGTCGAGTAAAGACACTGCTAACCGTTAGGAATCATTCACAAGGAATTTCTGCCAGAAGGTCAGACAGTGAATTCTGATTATTATCTCGGAGTCCTCAATCGTTTGTGGGCGAGAATTCTTCGAATTCGACCTGAATATCGAGAGCAAGGTTCCTGGTCGCTCCTCCATGACAATGCCCCACCCCACAAATCGAAGTTCGTGCGCGATTTTTTGGCCATAAAAGGTATCACAGTCCTTGATCATCCTCCGTATTCGCCAGATTTGGCTCCAGCAGATATCTGGTTCCCAAAAGTTAAGTTGGCGATGAAAGGTGACCGTCACGACACTATCCAGGACATCCAAAGGGAATGTACCGCAGTTTTAAATGCGATTCCACAAAAGGAGTACAGTGACTGTTTTCGAAAATTTTTCAATCGACTCCAGCTATGTATTGATTCAGAAGGAGACTATTTTGAACAAAAAGAGTGAAATTTTGAAAATAATTTACGTCTTGTATTTTTAATGAACACAGTTCTAACATAACCTGGACACACTCTGTATTTGTTACACAGTCTTCTGAATAGATATTTGAATTCACCGAAATCTTGTCCATATACCATATTACTTGGAATATAAGATGCCCTTGAATTTGAGACACATCCAATTATTAAATGAGGGTTTTAGGAAAAAAATTAGAAAGGTGTATTTATTTCGTCGAGTTTATTTAGAGTGCATAAATTAAAACAAAATATTTAGAACACATTTAAAGCGAGAAGTAATGGAAAATATACCAGAATGAAATTGAAATATATTAGACAAACAGTACTTTAAAAACAATTCTAGAATAATATTGACTGGCGCATGTTTCCAAGCTTTTGATATCCAATTCACTTCCCATACACATCCAAGACAGTTTACCATTAACTCCGATGTCATCCATGCATTCTTTTGGGCCCGAACTACTACATCTTTGCAATTTTTTTTTTGCACTGGTTCCCTGTTTAATATTTGTATGGTGGTACTTTTATTGCCATTTGCAGTCCTGCACAGCACGACAGTAACGCGTAACTTTTTGTAGCCTGTAGTTTTCACTGTCATTTGATTTTCCCCTTTCAAATTTACGGTATAATTACGTGGCATGCCGAAAAAACTGCAGTTTTATCTTCATTGTCTTTTACTTAAAGAATACATGCTCCGTCGTAGTCCAGTAACAAAACACTAAAATTAAAAAAAATGTAGTTCCAAATTCCGAAGGTCGTTTTTGACTGGTTTTCGTCCGTCGTCATAATGACAAGCTTCGTCTCCTCATAAAATTTTCACACCATCCACGACTAGCCTGTTTCTAGCACATTCTTTTGTTTTTGACATCAAGGCTTTCCTAATTATAGGTAATCTTTTATTTTGTAGGTCTTTGAAATACTCTAAAACAAAGGCATAAATCTCAGGATTTCGCCCTTTCTTTGATCCAGAAATAGACTTTCTATTTGTCGGATATTAAAACAGTTTTGTTTTTATATTTCACCAATGGTGTACACATGCCTCACTTACTGTATACTTCCTACCAGCTGCACAATTGCCTGTCTTTTCAACACACAGACTAATTTTTCTTTCGAATGCGGCAATATACGTAAACTGCGTTTCCGTTGTTAAAATCTGATGGAAAACTGAACATACCTGAACGATAAGAATGTCAGGCAATGGCTGAACTGTAAGTTTGGGGGTGGGTTGACTCAGTTAAATGAGGGGTGGCTTGACGACTCACTCCGAATGTGTTCACATTAAGTTTTATCCAGTGTGAGAGTCAACCACATTCAATCAAGCGCTAACCAATTAGCGCGGACCACGGCAGCTCCAACGCCCATTGGTTCGCGCACTGTAGCGACAACGTATCTCCAACATGCCAGTCGTCATCGTAGCTAAGAAACATCCGATGCAGCGTAACAGTTCAGTAATCAGGTATCCGCGGAAACAGATTGGTATGACATAGTAACGAAACTGTAAAAAACCAGTGATCTCTCTATGGTCAACGCCTAAGCTACATAGCGTGGACCAACCGGAGATACAGAGTATACAAAAGGAGCTGCTTACCGGACGCAAGGAGTAACACCAGAATGTCACAGATAAACACGGCGCCGGTGCTACGGACCTCATACCTCCAACAGAAATATCCAGAGTGGCCGTGCGATTCCCGCAGTTCTGGGCCGAGCGACCAGCCATGTGGTTCGCCAGAGCCGAGGCACAGTTTACCTTGGCCGGCGTCAGCAGCGAGCAGACCAAGCTCTGCTATATGATCTCGCAGCTGGACCACCGGAACGCCGCGGGGGTAGAGGATATCATTATCTTTCTGCCAGAACGAGACTCCTACTCCACCCTGAGGACCGAGCTGGTGAGGCGGCTGTCCCCCTCTATAGAACAATGCATCCGCCAGCTCCTTACTCTCGAGGAGATGGGCGATCGCAAGCCATCCCAGTTTCTCAGTCACCTCGGGAGCCTCTCCCCAGACGTGCCAGACGGCTTCCTCCACAGCATCTGGTCCAGCCGGTTACCCCACAAACGTACAGGCCATCCCGAGGGCGACTTGGACATCGCGGTCCGCTGCGCGGACCACGTCTTTGAGGCCGCATTTCAGTCGGTGCTCGCAAGCGTTGAACTACTCCGACAACAACGCACTTCTGCAGCGTATCGAGGACCTCTCCTGCCAAGTGGCAGCACTCAGCGCCGAGCGGGCTCACCCTCACTCCAGCTTCAGGGCCCACCTTCGCTCCAGCTGCAGTGATCCCCGCCCTTGCTTCAAGAACGGTCGCCCGGGCAGCAGACCCCCCCTCCCGAGATGACGCTACATCCACCCTCTGCTGGTACCATCGCCGCTATGGAGCACGGGCGCAGAGTTATACTCAGCCCTGTGCCTACCGCCAGCAGGAAAAACTAACAGCGGACATCAGCGGCGGCACATGTCTGTGCTACAATCACAGTCCGGCTCTTCATCACAGACAGGATGACGATTCCTGGTCGACACGGGTTCTGACCTCTGCGTGTATCCCGCAGGCTCATTCCGTGACGCAAAGAACGCGTCAACTACGACCTCTGTGCGGCTAACGACACTACCATCCCCACGTACGGATGGCTGCCCCTCAGCCTCAACTTGAAACTACGCTGGGATTTCATGTGGCGATTCGTGGTGGCTGACGTCACACATCCCCTGATAGGCGTCGATTTCCTCTCCCATTTCGGTCTCCTGTTGGACTGCAAACGCAACCGCCTACTTGGACGATATCCTCGTTTTCTCCCGTTCTCTCGAGGAGCATGAGCAACACCTGCAGGCTCTCTTCGACCGACTTGAGAGGCACAGGATTCTTATCAACCCGGCAAAGTGTGTCTTCCAAGCACCCGAAGTAGCCTTCCTCGGTTACAAAGTGTCCTTCAAGGGCTCCCAACCTCTGGAAGAACGAGTATCCCATATTCAGGACTGCCAGTCTCCCAAGACCGCCAGTCAGCTCCGTTTCCTGGGCATGCTGTACTTCTTCAGGCGATTTCTGCCCCAGGCGGTGGCCCACCAGTCACCACTTCACGACATCCTCATCAGCCCCAGAGTCAGACACATCTCTGGACAGGACAGTGTTCTTGCTGGCGCTCTCTCTCATGTTGAGTCTGTCACTGCGCCCTCATCCTGCAACACACTGGCATTGTGATACCTCTGCCAGAAGATCCAGCTCCCCTGTAGCACCAAGTGCTCCAGTCTCTCCATGATCTGTTACACCCAGACACGACCTGCTGCGCCGCCACCGCCCATCACACGGACTACCTCCTGGACAGTTTGCAAACTGGTGAATGATTCCTTGAAATTAGGATGTACCTCAAATTTTCAATGGTGAAAAAATGTGAAAAATATGAATCTTATATTTGAAGTAGTATGGTACATTCCCATGGACCAAATATTGTAATTTTCACATACATAATTGCATTGAGGCACTATGCTACAAACCAGAAGGTCGCAGGATTGAATCCCGATGAGGTCATTGGATTTTTTTCAATTAACCTAATCCTTCCAGCCGCTCTATGATCCTGGGGTCGACTCAGCCTCTAACAGCAATGACTACCAGGAATATTCCTGGTGGTAAAGGGTGGCCAGCGCGTAAGGCTGACCTCACCGCCATCTGTGAGCCGAGTGTCTAGAAAATGCAAGAGCCTCAACTTCTCACAACCCAGTGGGCCTCTATGGCCTGTTACAGGGATACCTTTACTTTTTTTTTTACATGCATAATTGCATATATACAGAGGGGCCCAAAAAATATATACACATTCAGTATACAAAATACCCGCTTAAATAATTTACTGGTATATCTTTGGTTCAACTTTAAAAATGTCCATAGATAACTGTATGTTAAAGTGTGTTATAGAGGTTATCTATGGACATTTTCAAAGTTGAACCGAAAATATACCAGTAAATTATTTAAGCAGGTATTATGTATGTTGAAGTGTGTATTCATTTCTTTGGGCCCTTCTGTACATACACACACATCTGTATGTCTGTCTTCATGCATATATGCACGCACATGCACTCACACACAAAACCAACCCATGATGTCTGCTCAGTACAGTATGTTGGCCTTCGTTAACTTCTAGTGCTGTGATCGAGAAAAAGGAATTCCCATTACCAGCCACTCATTTTGTTGTGAAGCATCCAAACATTATTACTGTGGAACATCCAGACATTTTCAGATTAATCTAATAGTATATGATTTTCTAAACATTATTAATAGAAACATAAACATTGAAACTATATCCATTGTTCTGTTCACATAGACAGTTGGAGAAGAGGACATTCCTATGTGAACTATCTTCTCTACTGCCAATTTGATACATACATTCCCTGTTAAATACACTCTGTTAAGGCTCTTTTGCACAAAATAAAGAATTCCATAAGAACTACCTCAGAATACTGAATATCATGCTTTCAGAAAAGCACATATTATGCTGGGATCAACATTTTTAATAACCTGCCATCTTATCTCAAAGGTCTTATGAATGAAAAGGCACAGTTTAAAATAGCACTGAAATGATGCTTAAATACACGTTCATTCTACTCTGTTGATGAATACCTATTGTCTTGAAAATAACTTATGTATCTTGAAATAGCCTTGTATGTAGTCACTGTGTAGTCTTGGTTTCTCTTGTGTGAGAACTCCACTGGGATTGTACATGTGTTTTGTATTTATATGACATATTCCACATCATACATTCATTTTGACTAACTTTGGATCCATGGAGTGCAATGCAATGCAATGTAATGTAACATGTGGATTCATACTCAGGAGTGTTATTGAAGATCTTCAAAATTAAAAATTATATCTGTGTTTTCCAAAACAGGTCTCTTTTTATTCTCCAGTTTTTAGGTCAAGTCTAGATTCCACAAATTTTCACCTTTTGAAGTTTCAGAAATCAAACTGGTTGGATGACACTACCGTGAAATTACATGTCTTAAAGAGCAGAGCATGGAGATATAAAACACCTTAGTTGAAAGCTGTTGATGTTTTTAAAGATTTTTTGTTTTCATGTCAGTATGTAACTCTTCTCTCATGGACAATTTGGCATTGCTCCTGAAGCACTAATTGTGCAGAAGTGAGATTTGATATAAATTAGCATCATACATAGTACCAAATTTCATTTGTTTGAGTTTTTCAGGACTAGCACCAGAGGTCATGTTAGGGGCCATATATTACTCACTTCACAAAATTTAACCTTTGTCAGAGTTGAAGGAAGGGAAAGGCATGTGGAAATATCCACAGTTTATCTGCTAAGAGCAGATTCAGTGTGTGACATGCTTGCTACTGTTCCACTTAGAATATTTATCCCCCTTTATTCTGTCTAAAAACATAAAGATAAAGGTAATTATAATGTCTCATGTTTTACATGGGCATGAGACTTCCTCAGTCTGCGGGAAGGTTGAGTGTATTTGTGAACAAAGTGCTAAGGAAATACTGAACATGGAAGGCACATGATAACAGGAGGATGGGATCTTGTGAGAGGGAAATGAGAAATGTCCACAAAATTTTGGTCAAGAGACTTCAAAGAAAGAGTTGGTGGGATGATAGTAGAGAATTAATATGTGAGAATGTGGAGTATATCCAGCTTGGGATAGGGTGAAAACAGTGACAAAATTTTGGGTTCCATAAAATCATGGAATTTTTTAAGTAACTCAGATTTTCAAGGAAGGTCCTGTGCCATGGAGTTGGTTAGTGGCTTAAAAGGTGCTGCTTCTTGGTGTTTATTTCTTTTATTTTCTGACTTGTACACAGTGGACCCCTTAATAAGTGGTAATTAGTATTACATCACCAGAATGACCTGCTTGGTAATGACCTTTCTTTTCCTGGCAGCTTGTTGAGATGCCAGTCAGTTCTTGGAAATGAGTGTATGGTTTGAAACTTTCACAGCAACGGTATGTAGTGAAGTCTTCTAGGATGATGAGCTGTGTCAGTGTGGAGTTTGTTTCTGATGTTTTGGAGACTCTCTCTTCATCATCAGGGTTTGGCATCAGCCTCTGAGACACTAACTCCACATTGACATAATCAGTTACCCAACAAGACTTTAGTGTAGAACAACACAAGCTTCAGGATATCAGAATACTTAGGCAACAATTTTCAACAGATTTGAAGCATTTGTTTTTATAATTTAAAATGCTTGTACTGGATGTCTATTCATGAATGATTGCTCCATACATTTAAACTGGATTCTAAATGCCCAATAGTATGTCAGGTCCCGGTTATAATTTTATTTTGATTTTCAGATTAATGCATATATTTATTTAATAATATGATCAGATAATGTTGGTATCTGTGTTACCCTGTACAGCCAGTGGGTCATGATAAATATATGGTTTTGCAGAAATCTCCCCAGAAGTCGAAAGCACGTGTGGATGCAGTCTTCTTCCGTCAGTTACGTCATATTTTGTCAATTGTGATCCCAGGTCTGTTCTCAGCAGAGGTTGGGTTCTTGTGTCTTATTGCTTTGGCACTCATATCTCGTTCTCTCTGTGATCTGTGGTTGATCCACACCAGTACCTACATAGAAAAGTAAGTTTGCATAAAGTTACATAGACATTGAAAGAACTTTGTGACTGTTTTCCTGTAAATACGTTCATATATAACAAAGCCGAGATGAACATATGATTTATACAGGTACAGGTTTGTAAGGTCTTGTTGAGAGTTTCTGCTTGTTGTGATTTCTTTACTTGGGAGTACAGACAGCATAGCTTGAATTGTTCATACAGTGTTCAGCAGGGGACTGTGACAGTTTTTAGCCTTGTTAATGGGGTATAGAACTGAATAAAAAGACAACACTTTCACTGGTAAATCAATAGTATAATGGAATTCATTGGAGCATATTCATTTTTTTTAGAAATAACATTTATAAGTGATCCCCACACCTTATGATACATTCTTGAAATCTTGACAGGAAATTCTTCCTAACTCTTTGCAGTAATGCTGCTCTTATAATATCAGCAGAATAATTGCAGACACTGCTGATATTTTGAAAACTTTCCACTCACTGTAAGGACCCCCATACACACACAGTTTGGCCTCCAGTTTGGCCTGCACAGTTGAAGACTGAAAGGCAAAACTGACGTCTGTGGTGCGGCAGGCCGGCCAATTGTTTGGACTGTTGGCCTGTGGGAAACCCGTCAGTCCATCAGTTCTGCCTGCAGGACCGTAGCACGTGACGTGTGTGACTCAACATTATAGGCTGGAAGACTGTGATTGTGGCATGAAGCCTGCCGCTTTATCTGTGCGTGTATGGGGAGGAAAGGGAGGGGGTAAACTGTCACAGTTTTGCCTGTAAGGTCAATCGGAAGGCCAAACTGTGTGTGTATGGGGGGCCTAAGACAGTATTACAGGAATGAATTTGACCTTGTCTGTCACTTTGTAACTCATGCCTAAATCTCCTTAGGACCTCTACTGCCAACCTATGCTCAGTAAATATTTTAATGATGAGCACTTTGTGCCAATAGCAAGTTCTCCATGATTACTTATGACTGTACTATCTGAAGCAATGACATAGATCAGAGAACAGTTAGCACCGACACACCCTCCTGCCCTATCAAATTCATTCTTCCGGCTACAGCAGCACTTTGAAAATGTAATATTGCACTGCTACTCCCTATATCATCATTATGTTTGTGATCTTCAGCACACAAAGAATATTGCATTCAAAGTTTGAAGATGCATTTGTGCTCTGTCACTATCACACAGCAAAACAGAACTCTATTTCACAAGATCACAAAATTCTTTTACAATTTGTACAGGTATGGCCAGAAAAAAAGCTGCATATTTTTAAAATACCTGTGATATAGAGCTTTTCAGAACATGGGTTTAATCACCTTGTCAACTCTCATTAGCCTGAATTTACGTGCTTTTATTAGTATTTGGATTGTCGGGCAGTACTTCATTCCTGTATTCAGAGGTGTGTAAATGCACTCTCTCTCTTCCCTTCCTGCCCCTGTCTCTCAAACACATGTACACACATTGGTGCCAAAAGTTTTATTCTTCCCATGAAATATTTCTGCGAACTTAACCCTTTTTTTGCTTGCTGACAGCTCACAGGTGCTCTAAAATATAAAACAGCTCATAAGGCTGATTGACCTCCTCCGTGGTCTAGTGGTCAGAGTTTCTGGCTACATATCCAGAAGGCCTGGTTCGATTCCCATCACTACCAGAGTTTCGGAGAAGTAGTGGGTCTGGAACGGGGTCCACTCACCCCCATGAGAATAATTGAGGAGCCATTTCAAGGAAATAGTGGCTTTGGTCTAGAAAAACCAAGATTAATGGTCGGTTTCTGTTCCACTGACCATGTGACACCCTCTGTCCGCAAAAGTTGGCACTAACTTCGCCCACGAGCGGCTGTAGCTCGGTTGGTATAGTTCACTTGTGGACTACAGGCCACGGAGTTTAGTTTTTTTTTTATTTAGTCATAAAACCGATTGTCAATAAAAATCGTTCATGTAATATGTGACTGTACTCTGTAACAACAGTTTGGTTTTGGTTTTTTTTTCAGCGCAATTGTCAACGGAGATAGGAAATTGTTCATATCGAAATTGATTGTTTTTATAACTGCAATGCCTGTGGTAAGTTGCATGACATTTTTACATCTGTAGCAGAGCCTGGTTTAAATGAGCAGTTGCTCAGGACAGCTCACAGTTTTGAATCCATGAGAATTTTTTTTTTCATTGTACACTATATTATTAGTAACATGCTAGAAGTGTAATTAACTTTCTTAAGAGTTTTCTGTGAAGTGCAGGTCCATGTGTAAACCAGGTTTTGTACTAATGACTGGTGTGTCCTTTGAGTAGCATTCTTGTATATATCTTATGTCACTTGTAGTAACCTCAGAAACCAGGTGAAATTTTTGTTAGAATTTTGTAATTCTAGATATTAAATTAACGCAAAGAGAAAACCAGCCAGTTTTTGCAATGGCAAAAATGTTTGTCACAACTTTCAAGATTAAAGATATTCTATTTATTTGTTAACTGTGGTTTATTTGATGATGCTTGACTCTACAGCGTGATAGATTTATTAGTGAAAAATGAAGTGGAAGCTATGTGGAAGGAAGCAGTCATGGCCATATTTGATACATTGCCTGGAATCTGCTTAAAGGGACTGATTAAAATCATGAAAACCTTAATCAGGATATCTGCTACCGAGACCGAGATTTTAACCCTGAACCCCATGAATAAAGAGAAAATTAATGATATTTAATCAGACGTTTATGCCAGTGGATCTAACATTTAAAGTTGTGTTTAAATCATTTAAAAGAATCAAACCATCTATAATAAAATATAATTTAGAAGCCATGAGAGGGAAATGTATTGTAACTTGGTAGTTTGAGAGTAAGCCAAACAAGAAACCAATAGGAGGAGGCAGCACGCTGATCCTCCTTTTGTTGGTTTCTTGCTTGACTTAAATTTTTGACCTTGAAAATGGAAGCAGTATGTTCCTCCAAAACATAGGCTATCTCCAGACTAAACAGTGTTGTAACCCAGAAGACCATGCTGTTCATAGTCACCTCTGTGAGAACCTGTGTTTGTTTAATTTGTTAAAATAACACAACATTTCCTCAGGCTATGAAGACAGTGCCATATCATAGGTAAGATTAAAAAGTCACAACTTTTGCTAATAAATAAATATATTGAAATAATGGCAGTATTTCTCATTCATTTCTGTGCCGTAACACACTAGAATGCAGTGCTAAATCTCTTGGCATTCCAAATTGTATATTATTGTAAAGTTGCATGTATCTTCATCCTTTGTTTTTATTTTTATGAACACTGTTTAATGTGCATTACAGTTTATTAATACCATAATAAAAACAAGTAACAGGAAGATAAGATATTATGCTCCAGGATGGTCATTCTGAAAAAATGCAATATGTAACAGATATTGAAAGTCTGTGCAAATGCATTTCCCTATGGATATTTTCTTTTAGTTCGTCTGTTGAGGGGTTACTTATTTTTCATATTTATATATATATTTCCCCCTCGTTGGTGTCTCCACCAACGTGTCTCCACTTATCGTGGTGAGGGGGTTTGAGTATGCCAAGGACCCTGAGAGCTATACCAGCGGTAGCGTAGCTACTGGCAGGGCCTCCCTTGCTGGACAGGTCAAAGGGTAGGCATCAGACGAAGAGAGACACCAAAAACTGATGCCGGAAGCAGCGTCATCAGCAGCGACTTGAAGCACAGAGCAAATGATGCTCGAGATGGTTCAAGTTCGTATAGCAACAGGCGTGANACTTTTCCTGGATAGTCTCTTCCCAAAAACAGAAGATCGCATTAAGTGGAGGAACTGTTTTGGAAGAGGCTGTGGACCTGTCTGACAGATTACTCATGAATGAATGAATATATATTTAGCACTTATTCCTTCTTCACTTCAAATTTTGCTTATTTTTGGTAAACTTTATTTTGATAAATACCTTACACTATTTTATATTTTGCGTGTTTGTGGTTTCAACATTGTCTGTTTTTTTTCAGATCTCTTTGGTGAATAATATATTAAAAGTAAGTCCATTTTCAATTTTTATGCTTATAATAAACATGCATAGTAATAATTTGAGTATGTCTTAACATTCTTATCCTTATGTACAAATCTTACGTAAAGTTTTAAATTTTGTTTCCACTCCAAAAAGCACATCTTGTCTCTGATACAAAGGTCAGTCACAGTTATTGTAAATGTGAAATTGCCCCTGTGCTTAACTAATTAAGCAATACACCATAAAGACATGGGTGAGTGGATGTATAGATTCATGTTTTCTTGGCCTCGGTACTAGTTGGAGGTGAGTGGTCAGCTTCACGCCCCGGCCACTTTACCCCCGGGGAAAGAGCCTCCGTTAGCCATTGGTTAGTAGGAGGCTGGGTAGGCCCAAGAGTCTGTCTAGACAATTCTTGCCCCTAATGGGACTAGAACTCCTTGGTTGTCCAGCCTGTAGCCAGTCGCTATACAAACTGAGCTATCCCGGCTCCCCCAATCGTTTATTACATTTGGAAAAATAATTGCTGTTTATTCTGAAAACTAGGTGGAACCCATAAAACAAACTTTGTTGGTATAATGCAGAATTCTTGAGTGCTGGAGAAGGTGGGGTACATAGAGCTACTACTGTTCCTTAAAAAGTTGAAAGGTATAGAATTTGGAAATATAACTTAGGTAAAGTTTTCCGCTTCAGTTTGCTTATGAAAAAATCAAAACAGTAGTTTAAGGACTGCCTTTTGGTTAACTGCCTGTACAATCAAAATCATAAGATGAACAGCTGGAGGCCCTTTCTTGATCATTTTATGCCGGTATTCAATTAATACTTGAAACATATCTGCTGATTATAAATTCTCTGGTTAGTACCTGGTTACAATTTGGGGCCCAACTGTTGTTCCACAGTTGTTGTGTTAGTATCTGGCTGCTGTTTGAGACTGAGCCATTGTTTATAATTTTGTGCTAGTACTCAGTTGCTATGTGGGACTCGAGACACAATTTACACTTCCTGTAGCATTATATGGCTACCAGTTCAAACCCAACTATTGTTTCACATGAAGAAAGTCATCTTCTGGGTTTAGGGGCCGTGTATTCTTCATTTTGGCTGACGTTTCGGAGGTACGTATCGCCTCCATCTTCAGAGCAGGTGAATGGCTTGGAATGCAGAGCTGTAGCTGTAGCAGAGCTGAATGTAGCTGTAGTGATAGGAAGTGAAAGGCGCTGCTTATATACGAAGTAGGCAGGTGGGGTGGTTAGGGAGAACGGACCAATAGGAGCAGTGGAGAGTGATTAAGGCCATATATGGTGTTGGTGGCCTGTCCCCAACCAACCGGTTCTTCTTGTCTACCGCAACTTCCTAGTGCTATTGAACTCAAGTTTCCTGGATTCACCTGCCGTTCTCCCCCTCCCTTAGCACACAACACCATATATGGCCTTAATCGCTCTCCACTGCTCCTATTGGTCCGTTCTCCCTAACCACCCCCCTGCCTACTTTGTATATAAGCAGCGCCTTTCACTTCCTATCACTACAGCTACATTCAGCTCTGCTACAGCTACAGCTCTGCATTCCAAGCCATTCACCTGCTCTGAAGATGGAGGCGATACGTTCCTCCGAAACGTCAGCCAAAACGAAGAATACACGGCGCCTAAACCCAGAAGACGACTTTCTTCATGGTCATCGCCGTGAAAACCTCAAAACTTACATATTGTTTCACAGTTTTTGTGTTAGTATGTGGCTGCTGTTTGAGACTGAGCCATTGTTTATAATTTTGTGCTAGTACTCAGTTGCTATGTGGGACTCGAGACACAATTTACACTTCCTGTAGCATTATATGGCTACCAGTTCAAACCCAACTATTGTTTCACAGTTTTTGTGTTAGTATGTGGCTGCTGTTCAAAACCCACCCACAGTTGTTAAATTCTGTAGCAGTACTCAGCTGCTGTCTGATACTGTTTGCAGTTTCTGTGGAAGTACATGGCTACAAATTAATATCTAGTCACCATTTTACAATTTGGTGTTAGTATCTGGCTGCTACTTGATTTCTGTGCTGGTACTTGGCTACAGGTTGAGTTCTAGCCACTGTTTAGTGCATGGCCGAAATTCTAACCCAGGCATCTGTTTTATCCCCAGCATTTAGTGTAACTTCTTCTATGTATTCTGCACTTACAAGTGTTCTAGGCAAACTTTCTTCGTGTACTTGGGATGTGGACATTTAATATTATTATTCTTAAATTCTGTTCCCAGTACAGTATCGGGGAAATGAAACTTCGGTTAAGAACAAGACTAACACAGTATCTGTATGACCAGTACCTCAAGTAAGTAATGTATTTGTGTTTTAAAACCTTTCAATACTTAGCATGCTATTGACAATCACATCTATGGTAAAAATAATTTCAGTAAATCAGATCATTTTTCCATGTTTCTTGATTTTAAATTTCCTCTCACTTAGTTTTTGTTGTCATTTATCTGTCTTGCTGTTAATTATCCCCCTTTTAAATTTGTCTCTATTTATTGTCAAATCCATTATCATCATGTACATAGTACATGTATTAACGTAAAACATCAGATCTGAAAGTATGCATCTTATTGTGTTTGAACTTCAGCTTAGAATGTGCAAACTAATGTTAACTTGTGCATTGTCATGAGTGTACAAATTGGACAAGTAAGCAAAGAGAAAACTATGTATATGTTGCTGTCTTGTCACCAAAATGCAGGGGAAAACCATGACATAAAGGTAGGTAAAAGATTGTTTGAAAATGTGGCACAGTTCAGATATTTGGGAACAACAATAAGAAATCAAAACCTGATTCAGGAGGAAATTAAGAGAAGATTGAACTTGGGTAATGCTTTCTACAGTTCAGTCCAGAACCTTTTGTCTTCATGTCTGCTGTCCAAAAACATAAAAACTGGAATATACAGAACTAAAATTTGGCGTGTGGTTCTGTATGGGTGTGAAACTTGGTCTCTGACTTTAAGGGAGGAATGTAAACTGAGGGTGTTTGAGATCAGGGTGTGGAGAATATTTGGACCAAAGAGAGATGAAGTGACAGGAGGTTGGAGAAAACTGCATAATGAGGAGCTTCATAACTTGTACTCTTCTCCAAGTATAATTAGAATGATCAAGTCAGGGAGGATGAGGTGGGCAGGGCTTGTAGCACGAATGGAGGGGGAGAAGAAGAAGAAGAAGAAGAATGCATATAGGGTATTGGTGGGAAAGCCAGAGGGTAAGAGACCACTGGGAAGACCAAAGCGTAGGTGGGTGCACAATATTAAAATGGCTCTTAGAGAGATGGGATGGTATTGATTGGATTGATATGGCTGAAGATATGAACCAGTGGAGGGCTCTTGTGAACATTGTAATGAACCTTCAGGTTCCATAAAATGCTGGGAAATTCTTGAGTAGCTGCACAATTGATGGCTTCTTGAGAAGGGCTCAGCTCCATGAGACAAATTGGACTGTATATACTGTTTGTTTTGCATTTTGTTTAGTACAGAGATACTATAGGTTTGACTGAATTGCAGTGTGCATTTATTTATTTTTCCCTGCATTGCATAACAATGTGTAGGGCATTTCTTACTATTATAAGTCTAGTAAGTCAGCATGCTAATGTTACATCATCTAGCTGGAACAGTTGGTAACTTAATTACAACTTTTATGGAATAGTTTGAATTGATTTGCATTTGATTTGGCTTATTCTAAAGTACTTTACCAAGGAATTATAGAAGCTACAATCTTATATACTTTGTATAAACCAGGCATGTCCAACTTCAAACAGGTTGTGATTGACTTTTTAGTGTCAAAACTGCCAGTGATCTGCCACCCCATCCTATTGTCATACCTTGCTTTAAGCAAAAATATTGGTAAATATAACATGACAAATATGTTTATTGTAAAAGCAACATACATTGAAAGTACAGACTTACCTTGTTCGTTAGTGAGACATCTGGGCCTGCATTTCACCCACCAGCTGCTGGAAGTCAGGTGAGTATTGGGTGAGGGCCAGTTTCAGGCAATCCTGGAAATGTTCATCTGTCATTTTGGAACATTGTTTACTCTTTGTCATTTTTAGGTAAGAAAACGCAGATTCGCACAAATAAGTCGAACTGAAACATAAGTGTACAATTTCACTGCATCTTTTTAAGCTGGGAAATTTGTGTCTAGACACTAACTTCCAAAACGATTCTTGTCCAGCACGAGTCTTGAGAAAAATGTCATTTGTAAGGGTTAATATCTCATTTTCAAGGGATGCCTTGCTCAGTGGGTAATTTTCACAGATAGTAGCTGCAGTTTCTTTAATGTTTAAATCTGATTTGAACGGGAATGACAAGTACTCTACAACTGTTCTAATTTTTTGGAAGTCACAGAATCTATTTCTGAAATCTTGGATAACAGAACAGATTTCGGTCACATACTTCTCTGTCTGAAAAACAAAATAAGTATATTTTTCCAGATGGTCTTGCGTATTAGGAAAGTGCTCAAAAGTATTGTTTGTAAAGTCAGCCATCATTAGCTTGAATTTGCTTTTGTAGGATGAAACTGTACTCATCATCTCAGCAATGCATTTGTTTTTACCTTGTAGTTCAAGGTTCATATCACTTAGTTTACCTGTAAAAGCAGCAATAAATGCCAGGTCAAATAACCACTTCTTGTCTTCTATCTCTGCTTTCTCATCTCCTCTCCCCTTCAAAAACTGTTTATTTCACTAGCAAACTACGAAATTTCTGCAAAAATTTGTACTTACTCGGCCACCTTACATCTGTGTGCAAACTGATATCCGCTGCCCCTTCCTCAAGAGTTAGACTGAAAAGCCATCATTGAAGTGATTTTCCATGAAATGAATTTACAATTTTGAAAGCTATGTCCATAACAGTCTTTGTATTTAGTCTCTTACTTGCCAAAACTTGCTGGTGAATAATGCAGTGGTAAGAAAGGAAATTTCACTTTTGGGTGGAAAATCATCATGATACTTATTGCTATTGAGAGCATTCTTAATGACGTTCCAGATTACACTTTTTTGGCAAGGATACTGAGGCATTGCATTTTCCACTATATTGTGGTAACTGTTATCTGGCACACACACACACACACACACACACACAGACGCTTTGAAAATTAATAAAATAACGTGGGCAGAGCACTTACTGTCCCCTTGATTACACTGAGCTCATCCCTAAACACTATATTTGTTTAATGCACGGCAAAGTGACCAATCTCCACTAACAGCTAATGTAATAATACGTCTCACTTAATTCAACGTAAGGCGATTCACAGTTGACTGGAGGGAGGGAACGAAGTGAATCACATGTTCTGTCGCTCACTCTTGCATCAGAACCCATGCGGCTGACGAGTGATGAAGTAAGAGTTCACGTGATAAGGATAGAGTAGGGACTTCCCCACAGTTCACTTAACACAAGTGTAAATCAATTTTCATGTAAGCTGCATAAGAACAGAAAAATAGGAGTGACTAATATGCATTTTCCCTTCAAAATCTTAATATAATCATATTATATTATAAGTGAATTTACATGCTTTTCATGTATAATTTCCTTATAGGCCTAGGAGATCGACCAAAAATCGTCCCGCGATTGATGCATTGGACGTGCCTGGTATAAGCTATATGAGTATATATAATATAATAAACAAAAGGTTGATGAACAATTTTATTTTACATAATACTTTTGAAATATTAAAATGTTGGTTTCTAGCTAGTAAGTAGAAAGTCCAGCAGAAGAATTTCTGCTTGCTTGATTTTATTTTAATTATAATATAATATAACATAATAACTTGCTGGACTGCCTCAGAGAGACAGGCCAACTCACCCCGCCACAGACTGCTGTCTTGCCCAAAGTTGCTGTCACATCTGCTTGTCTTTACCTTTACCCTTACCCTCTATCCTTTCTCCCATATTGATAGGGCAGGGTAGGATGGTAGAAGGTCTTGTATTGGACACCAGTAAGCATAGGGGTTGCTTACAAATTGTGAAGTGCCTTCGGGGTAAAGATTGGTTAGGAGGTGGCCTAGTCTGCTCAGGATTGGTAGGCCAGAGATCTTATCACGTGGTCTTTACAGGTCATGCTCTGGCAGACAGGAAGAACACTGATGCTACACACCACCAATAATCAGCAACAACAGGTTGCACTTAAAGTTATTATTTATGAGGCACACTGAAGTTGTGGATACGGTAGCTTAGTTCACTAGTAATCTTGA
The DNA here is from genome assembly GCF_002891405.2 of Cryptotermes secundus. NCBI lineage: Eukaryota > Metazoa > Arthropoda > Insecta > Blattodea > Kalotermitidae > Cryptotermes > Cryptotermes secundus. The sequence continues at coordinate 2,127,936 of NW_019741981.1, forward strand.
CTGTTGAATTCACTTTAATAATATAATCATTCTTATTGTTAGTGATCTAAAGTTGCTTTACTAAACTTCACTCTGTTAAGTTAATAACTTGCACTGGTGCAAAATGGGATTTAGTTCTTATAATTTAGAATGAGTGACACAGGTTTGTGATCATGCACTTCAAAAGCTAAAACCAGAGTACTCTGTTGGAATGAACTCTCTTGGAATAGAGGTTCCCTCCAAAATCCAGCCTTCAGTAAAGTTTCATCCTCCAAACCTACCTTACTGGCCTAGTTCAAAATCTTGAAGTTTTTCTAAATTTATATCTCCCAGTTAACAATAGGTGTTATGTGAGTGACTTTGGACATAAAATTCCAAATGGTGTTTATGACAGTGCTGTGATCTATAATGGTCATTGCACAGGTCTCCAGCATGCCTTCTTCTGAATTATGACACTCAAAAGATACAAGAGTTACATTTCTAAAGATGACATTGACTGTTCTGAACATGTGAATTTCCAAGAAATGGGTGGATGGTGCATCCACATGCACATGATTATAACAACAATATTAAGGATGTCATTTAGGTGGGAGATGTTTTCTGCCCAGGAATCTTTGTTGTACAATAAATTCATCATTTTGTTTTTCTGCAGGGGATTTACGTATTATAAGATGAGCAATTTGGACAGCCGCATATCAAATGCAGATCAGCTGCTCACCACAGATGTGGACAAGTTTTGTGATACAGTAACAGACTTGTACTCAAACATCAGCAAACCACTGCTTGACATTGTTATATATGTATATAGGCTTACCACACAGCTTGGAGGAAAGGTAAGTGATGCATGTTGTTGATCCTATATCCTATTGTCTTAATTTTACAGTCACTGTGGATGGGGTTTGGATTGTTAATCTGATTTATTGCACATTTATACAACTCATTACAACACTTCACAACCCACATCACACACAGACTTGTGTTATCAGTCTGTTACAGTCTTCACTGACTGTTTGCTTGGTAGTGGCTTCCAACAGTGAACATTCCCCTTCCTCTGGGTTCCTGAACTGTCCCCGGCCTCAGCTACCAGCTTTTCACAGCAGCAACTTACAACATCTGAAGACGAGCTGTTATCTGACTCATTCACTAACTCACCAGCCAGCCTTTTGCACTGACTAACTAACTTGTCCTGCTTATAACAACCCAGCATGGACCACATAGAAGACACCACTCCTCTGTTGCAGTGCAGTTGTTGCTGTGAAAGTGTTGCATTTGTTTCTGTTGGCAGAGCCATTACTTAGGAACAGCTGTTGTATAGTTGTTTATATCATGGTCGTTGCCTAACAACAGATCTACATGCTACAGCGTAATTAAGAACAGAGATGTGAATTATGTTCTCAAATAAATTTGTCATAATTGTAAATAAGAAGTCCTGGCTAATATTTGCAGTTTCTCTCCTAGTAGTTCGCTACCACTGACACAGTCACATATTTAAGGCTAAACGTTTAACTGAAAATTATATGTAATGGGTTCCAAAATTGTTACTGATTTAAATTAATGATATTTGTGCTTGTGTTTGATTTTGAGATAAATAATTTGTTTAAAGTATTGTTTCCTTTCAAAAACTAGTATTAATGAATAATCAGGTAATTGTCTTTTCCTTTCAAAAACTAGTACCAACAGAATATTGTTGTATTTTAGCGTCCTGTTGCACTGATCTTCGTCCATGATATGTAAGCAGGGTCCGTCTTTTAGCGCACTCAGTTTTACCTGTCACTTCACAACATGTTTCGGCACTACAGTGCCATCATCAGGTGCTCCATGTACGTCACTCTATTTCATTGCTTGCCATTACGTCGTAAAAGGTAAAAAGTATTTAAAAATGTTCATCAATTATAATAAATATATATATACTAAAAACTTGTTAAGATTGTTTATCTTATCTGTCCCAATTCTAACACCACGCATAGTTTCACCACTATGGGAGTCATTCCTCTTATTCTCAGGGTATATCATGTCTCGTGTTGCGTGTTCCCTGTTTGGTTGTGGGTGTTGACAACACCCGCAACCAGACAGGGATGAAATAGATTGATGTAAATGGAGCACCTGATGATGGCACTGTAGTGCCGAAACATGTTGTGAAGTGAGAGGTAAAATTGAGTGCACTAAAAGATGGACACTGCTTACATATCATGGACCTACAGAATAATCAGATAAACACTAATTGGCATCATCTTATACTCTTAGCTGTGGGTGGCTGGTTACTGTGGGGAAGCTATGAAGTGTTAACACTTTGTTTCTCATTACCCAGTTAAAGTTTAAGCCCTGACTGCTGTTTTAGCCCCAACATCCAATGTGGTATTTGTAGTAGATTATGAAACCTCTATGCAGCAAAATCCATATTATCATTGGAAAGTTTAATAATGGCTTATAGCTTCATTGTATAATTGTTTATGTATTACAATCTAGATAAACTGATTAAGATGGGTTGTGTGAGTCTTCCTAAACTGTATCAGCTAGGTCAAAATTTAATATCTGTTGGACAAGAAAGGATCATCAATTTTCAGAAAACTCTGATACATTTCAGATGCGTTTAATTATACATTAAGCAGACCAGAATGTTTCAGTAAAAGTTTGTAATATGTAGTATTATTTTACTCACAGTTTCTTCATGTAATATTGTTCTTGAGATAATGTTTGTCCTTTCCTAACACAGTCTAGAGTATGTTTAAAGGAACATCAGTGTCTTTGTTGATTTGTGGCTGTATGAATTTTAGTTTTAACTTTCATACCTTGACCTGGGAAGAAAATAATACACTCGTGTCAGGCTGTACAAGGGCCTGAGAGTGAGGCTGAGTATGAAACCATAATGCAAGGATGGTATGTTCAAGTGATAATAGTATTCCAGCCTGTAAAGCATCCTGTCATTGAGGACAAAAAACATATGAATTAAGTAAAACGGACATGTGTATTCCATTGGTTGACCACTCTCAACATTTGTAAATTGTTTTTAATTTGAATATGTACCATCTTAATGTTGCCAGGATAACATAGTCAGTATAGCGACTGGCTACGGGCTGGACGACCGAGGAAAGTCCAGAATATTTCACACAGTGAAATACTTTGACATGAATGACCAGAAGAGTTGTATTTACAGTGAATAATTAATTAAATATTTGATGTATTTTGAGAAGCATTTTCTGATTTAAAATTTTCAAAGATTTTGGCTGACCTCTTGACCTTCCAAATCTGCCACTGTTGTCCACTGTTGAACATGATTATAATGTAAACTACTCTTCTCCATATTATTTATAATGGTTTCCGTTTTGGGGGTGTTCTTGTCTGATGCCTCTTACCAATATTATGTTTTAAGGGATGTTTATTTTGAAATATGGATCCAGTGTCAGTTTATATTGTTAAATGATATGTGATATTTAGATGCATAGAATTTTTAAATCACCATTTTATAAAACTAGACACTGATTATAATTTTAATGCATTGACAAACACAGGTCAGGCTTCTGGCCTCCTGCAACCTTCTTACTTTGTACAGAATGTGTTAAATGACTGTTGGACCTTGTATGCAGTTTATTTAATTAGTAACTAGTAGTTGCGCTAATTGATTGAATTTAGCCACACTTTACAAACAAGTCAGTGGGTGCATACAGGAAGATTTGTCATATTCAGTTGACTCCGACTACATAAATCCTCCTCAAGCTGCCACTGAGTGAAACTGACACTTAATTTGAGGTCCTGAAAGGATGTATGGTATTAGGTTAAAAAGATACAACATTTATTAGATAATAAATTGTAACTACATGAGCTCTGTATTTAACTTTCACTTTTACAATGGTAGCTAATGAACTAACTGAAGCTAGGCATATTAAACTCTGTACATAGATAGTTCAGTACCATAATAACGAATTTTGTATGAAATATTAATTATATATCAACAATTAGAAATCGGACCAATGTAAGTCTGTGTGGTTATTTCCAACAGCTGTAATGTAGATATCAGTACTGCTGTACTGAAGTAGTACATTCTCTTCCTCCCCCTCCTCCTCTTCCTGAGAAGGAGGGGAACATGATGGTGGTGATGATGACGATGATGACAAAGACGACAATGGCAAGGATAATTTTAGCATATTTACAGTTGCAAGCAGTGAAAAGATTTTTTTTGGACTAAGATTCAAGGGTATGTTTATGTGTGCAAGTCCAACATTTAACCTCTCGACTGAATTTACATTTTATTGTTGGATTATAAATTTACATTTCCTAATTATGACATTAACAGTATAAGATTTGTGGGGCAGGAAGTCTCTGCAGTACAAAAGTAGGCTGTATCTCTGCTTCTCGTAACTAATGGAGGACAGAAAATTAAAATCTCTGTATCATGAAGAAAGGCATATGTCTGTTAGAATTGTCTTAGAGGTATTTATGCGTATAAATAAATGTTGTAAAGAATTGGTAGTTTGAGAAGCAAAATGTGAAAGTGAGTTGATGGTCAAGGCTTTGATCACTGCTGTTATAGTTCATGTAATAAATTGGGACTGTTTTGTATCAAATCTGTTTGCCTACAGACACCATCTTTATTGCTTGCCTACCTCATCATCGCAGGGTGGTTCTTGACATATCTGCGTCGACCAACTGGCCGGATGACGGTCACTGAACAGAAGTTGGAAGGAGAGTTTCGGTACATCAATTCCCGTCTGATAACAAACTCTGAAGAAGTTGCCTTCTATCAAGGAAACCAGCGGGAAAAGCTAATTCTTCTAGCATCATTTGAAAAGCTGGTTTGTATTATAATTGATGATTCAATGTTTTAGCTTTTAAATGCTATTAACAGATTTTTTTTTTTGTCCAGGTACATGCATATTTCACACCATGACATACTGTGGTAAAGCTCCTTGTTTGAATGCTGGCTTTGCACCCAGAAGAAGCTGACAAAGAAAAGACATGAAAACAGCATGCATTTCATACAATAAAATTATCTTTGCATGATCTGCAACATAAGTAGTCACATACAAGGAAGGTTAGGAATGCTTCTGTTTCCACATTTCCATGGGACAGAAATGCATTTTGAACCTATAGGTTTTGATTGTAAGTTTTGTATGAACAATAATTCAAACTAGCATACATTTTTAAAGCACACTGTATACAGGTATAATGGCAGGATAAGCAAGATAGGGCAGACAGAATTGTAATTCTAGTATTAACTTACATCAGCTTTTCTTTCAACTAAGGTTAGTTAGTTAGTTATTAGAGAGGGTGGGTTTCCCCATGCACTTAGACCTGTAGTGGTCCATTGTGCTTCCCTCTATGATTTCTACCAGTCTCTATATCCTACCGGTATTGGTGCTTACCATCAGTCCTGCCCAGCCAGCGAGACCGGCTCTACTGGCTGAGAAGTATCTATAATGCTTACCCCATCTACCGGAGGTATTAGTGACTGCTGTTGGGCGGCAAACGTCCGCAATTTTGGCTCAGTGACCTCCTTTGGAGGTATGAGGTTCTTTTACGTGCCGTAAAGCTACGACACGGGACCCACGGCTTAAAGTCCCTCCCGGAGGACTTACTCCCTGGACTTTTCCACCCTTAAAAATTTGACGACCTCCACCGAGTATTTGAACCCGCATACTACGAGTCATGAGGTGGGAACGTTTTGTCTAGACTACGGAGGCCGCTTTCAACTAAGGTTACTTTTTGTAATAAGGTGAAGAGCCTTTCTTTATCTTTAGTGCATTGAAAAGTCATTCTGTGTCAAATCAACAGACATGCAACATTCATCCTCTCCTTTGGATTTCAGTGAAGTCTGGGTGAGCTTGTAATTTGTAGATGTGATTGAATGTGTCAAAGTTTAGTCCTCTATACATTATAGTTTTTTTTTGTGGTAGGCATTCAGCAGCATGAGAAGGGTATTTTTGGTGTCACAGAATTTCTCAGCATTTCTCTAGCTCTGGCCCTAATTAAACTAGAGAGTTATTTTTGCCCTCATTTGGAAGCCAGTGAATACAGTTTGTAATAACGTGATTATCACATGTCCAAATTTAACATAGGTCAGCTTCAGGATTTACAAATTTAATGTTTGAATGTGAATTAAAAATGTATCCTTAAAGTCCTTCAGAAGAATATAATACATATTGTGGCGTATTTACACCATGCAGGAATCGTTGAGCTACAGAAATCTGTAAACATGACTATTTCACAACAATAAGGAAAGAGGTGTTTTCTCCAAGTGGAGCCAAGCCAAGCCCAGCCCAGCCACATCTCGCTGGTTGCTACACACCGTTGCAGTAAACATCCCTCGGCAGCAAAGAGTGTGTGTAACTAAGTGGTTAATAAACCCAATTACCAATCTGAACGGCATCTTCAGTAGCCAATCACACTACAATATATACCCATTGAATCTTGATGGCACATGAAAGGCATCATTAGATAATTTGTGTTATCATTATATATGAGTCTTCTAAGAGAGCCCATGGAAACATTGTATTCCTGTTGCAGTTAGCTGTAATGGATGTTCTTGAACGATCAGCTACTTATGAAGACTGCTCACCAAGTAGAAAATAATCTGATCCCAGTGTGCAAGCAGTTTCTTGTATGTACAATTGCTGATGCTGTTGAATTTATCTTAAGAATTAAAAATTAGCCTTGTTTTGACAAAATGGTAACTTTATCATGACTATAAATCTGTGAAGTCTCTTTTTCCATGAGCCTTGTTTTGAAATCCTGCAAGTAATTTTGTTATACTTTATGCAGAACATTACTGAATACTGTGTATAAAAATGTGATACAGTGGATTTTAAAACAGTTACATTGCTATGAACTCTGTGGTGATGTTTTTGACATTAAGTGACCTGAGAGTATGAATATGTATTTCTACATACTGATGGCAGAGACATCTTCCATAATGGCAGAATTATCAGCAGCCTTCATACACAATATACCACAGAACTGTAAAAGTATACAGGGTACATGTAACAGGTGCATTCTGCAGAGGTAATTATAAATGATATGCTAACATCCATCCTCTGAAAATTACTTGGAAGAAAAGAAAATGTAGCTGATGTGAGAAAGGGAAATTGTGCAGAACTATTAGGCTTATTTTGGACTCTATCCATCGTCTGGTATATATAAGACAAAAAACTGCAACGTTTCGGAGACTGGATCTGTCTCCATTCTCAGGTGGATGGGGTAGGTTAGAGCTACTTAGTTGGGCCCGTTAGAAAGAGCTAGTCTCAACCACTGGACCAGCTCTTTCTAACAGGCCCAGCTGAGTAGGTCTATCCTGTCCCAGCCACCTGAGACAGATCCAGTGTCCGAAACATTGTGGTTTTTTGTCTTATATATACCAGATGATGGATAGAGTCCAAAATAAGCCTACGGCATACACCATCGTCGGAAACCTTTCAAGGGAAATTGTATTCTGTAATTTTGGAGGCCTTGTTTTATATAAAATACATGACTTGGGTGAAGATGAACTGTTTTCCCAGCTGGTTATTGTAGTTTTATTCAGGAGGTGCTCAGTTCAAATCTTGGCCAGGTCACTATCCTGACCAAGGTTCTTTCATGGTTTTGCTCAGTCCCTACAGGCAAATGCTGAAATAGTACCTTGATTAGGCCTTGATGACTTCTTTCACATTTGTCAGCCATCACACTATACCAAGCTATATGTATTCTCTTTTTTTCCTCTCCCCAAATTTTGATATTTTGCTGAAACAGTTGAGACATTTGTTCTCATGCAGCTAGACCTATCATATTTGAAAATAAAAGACTTCAGCAGCATGATCAGTTGAATATACTAGAGAACAGCTTGTAAGAATCATGGTAAACTGAAAATAATATTACGTGTACACACATTGCTAGGCAATAGGTTGGTAAACAAGTTCACAGAAGACAGATTCTTGGTAAACAGTCCATTGCTAGGTTATGCAACAAATCTGACAATGGAAGAAGTGTTTTCAGTATGGTCTGCACCATGCACAGTGCTAAGCAACAGAACTGTAATCATGCCTACAATAAGTGTTTTCTGTGGGGTCTGTGTGGAAGGATTATAGGGGTCAGTGAAGGTCGTTTGCATTCAGTCATAGCTGAGAAGCCGTGAGTCACGGACATGACATCGTCATGGAAAGGAGTTTTGAAGACTCAGCTGTTAAGTGTTAACAGACATTGAAGACATTGTGTGCTGTAGTTACAGTAATCTTGAGAGTGTAAGAACTAATTGTAGTTACGACTAGTGAAGATCCAATAAACCAATTCACCAGTCCAAACCCACTTCTTAGTCACTGATACATGTGACAGCTGGTTTCAGGAGTTGGATGGACTGGATCGGAGTGATTGATTATTGGATTGGATTGGATTATTACAGTGCCATTTGACAAAAATGGAAAACATGGGATTCCTGAAAGCCATGCTGGCCAAAATGAACACCAACATGGAAACCAATCAAATGATGAAACCTAACCAAGAAAAGGCTCATGCCAATACAAAAGCAATGCAAAGGAAGGCTAACACAAATGTAAAGGAACTAAAGGAAGACATAAGAACTAATCAAGCCAAGACAAATGTAAGTCTAAAGGAAATGAGAAGAAATCAAATCTGGCCAGACAGAAATGAGATCCATAGCTAATGCCAGGATAGTGAACATGAAGGATGATTGAAGAGAGAGTGTCCTGCCAGGTATGATGGAGGAGTGTCAGGACAGTAAGGAGCTAAATCCAGAAGACATGGAATCCGAAGTGAACCATTGGGAGGTCCCTATGGATGAGGCGGCAGTGAAATATTCGGGAACAGTGAAGAAAAGGGCACAGGGGCTGGCATCTAGCTGCAGGAAGACAAGGAGAGCCAAAGGAACTGACCTGAAGAATTTGTGGATCCTGGAGGAAGTTGGCTGTTGCCTGCAGGAAGGTGTCCCACCATGCAAGGGTGGCATGGTGCAAGAGGAACATCATCAGGAATAAGTGGACTGGAGCCCAGGATGAGTGAGGGAGAAAGTGTGGATGCGCTACAAAGATGAAAGGGAGTGAAGAATCTAGGCGGTGAATGGCTGTGATGTCTGAGGAAACAAAATCTGAAGAATCTGATGGGAAAACATGGGAAATGTTAATGAGACTGCTAGGAAAACCATCAGACTGGAGTTCATGAAGAAAGCAACCAGAATGTCCAGCGGGTTGCAGGAAATGAGGGACTGGGCCTTGTGGAAGGGTCAGCACCCTCCGGAGCAGAAAATCAAGGACTGGGCATTGTGGAGGGGTCATCCCTCTCCAAAATGGAAGAAGAACCCACTAGCGGCATCAACATAAGAGCCGGAAATGTGGGAACACCAGCCATTTGGGATATTTTTGCCCCCACCATCGGAAAGAGAAGAAAAAAGAAAACCTTTGGATTATGGTGAGAACCTGGAGTAACCGGAACCTTATAAGGGAACCGCTCAGGACTAGCTGGCCTTAAGGAGGGAGCAGTGGTAGTGGTTTGAGAGCAGCCACCGCAGAAGAAAAAGAGAACTGAACAATGGGAAGGGATATGAAACCAAGCAGAGACTCAGGAAGGAAGAGCAGGCAGTACTCCTGTGGGCTGTTTGGGAAAAATAGCCTAAAGGAGGGAGCAATGTTAAATGTACATCCATTACTAGGCAACTCCTGCAAAGACAGATTCTTGGTAAACAGTCAGTTGCTAAGTTACGCAACACTGATACTGATACTGTCAATGATACACGTGACAATATTAATACAGGAATCATGTTTCTTATATAATCTCATAATCCAGAGAAATCCATTCTGTACAAGAAACAAAAAACTGCTCACTCATTTATGACCTGCTTCATAAATTATTCCATTCCTATAGTAACCTGGAGTTGCATAATTTCAGAGCTTTCCCTCACCGTCACCAAACACGCATGCGCGCGCACGTGTGTGTGTGTGGGGAGGGAGGGAATTTATACATTTAATTATTATAAAGAATAAGAGACTTAGGTAAGTTATTGTCAATCTTGGGAAATGATTTAGGTAACACATTTGTAAAGTTGTGACTCACAGTAATGGAGAGGTGGTAGTGAACTTTCCATTGAATGAGTTGTCTGTATATCTGGTAATAATTATCTGGACAGGTATTTGTCATTTTTTAAATAGTAGACCATTTGATGAATTTACTCAAAATTGTGGACTACAAAACAGTTGCTGGAATGATATTTTTGCTGTTCTTTCTGTTCAAAGAGATGTTATTAAATGACTTTTAAAAACAGAACCTGAGTGTGTATTCTTGTATCCATGTATTATGAGAATGATTTTATTACTAATTTTTTGCAGACCAGTCACTTAAGAAAATTCCTGGAGTTCCGTGTTGGAATGGGAATTATGGATAACATAGTTGCAAAATGTAAGTCTGTAATTGGAATGATTCTGCCTTCACCTACTAGACCTGACCAATTTTAATTTGAAGTAATGTCATTTGTTCTTTTTTTTTTTCTTCAGACATTGCAACTGTGGTTGGTTTTTATTCAGTGAGTATTCCCTTTTTTGCTGTTGGGCACCCACTATTGGCAGGATGTGGGAAGGTAGAAAGATTCAGGGTGAGTTATTGTTCTCTTTCTTAACTTGTGTTATATTCTGAATCTTTAGATAGACAGAAATGTGGTTGTTCACATGTATTCATGCTGATTTCTATCACTGTGACAGTATATTGGGTTTACAATATTATATTTAAGCATCCTGTTGCACTCCATACGATAAATGATATAATGATACAAAAATATATAAATATACAAAATATATAAAAAGAAACAACGATTAAACACACAACTCTATCACATTGACATACACAATGCGAACACATGGCAACGAACATGGAATAACATCGAACAATCAATAGAAGAAAAGTTACAACAAGATATAGAAACAACATATCTAAAACAACAACAAAAAACAAACAATATGAAGAAAACACAAAATATAGATATAACAAGCAAAAACATACAATACACGAGAGTAGTGAATCAAACAAATATACAATTTACACACGAAGAAACCCAGTTACTAAGTAAAGGCCTTAAATATAATCTACATCACAAGAATAAAAAATGGATTGAGACATTAGCCCTAGAAGCTGAAACAGCAGTAAATAACCTAGAAATAACAGAACAAAGTCATTATAGACATCTAATTGCGAAGAAACTAAAAGATATACACAAGAATAACGAAAGGAATAAAACCAATAAAGACAAGAAAGATAAAAGGGAATGGAAACAAATAATGAATATAAAAAATAAAATTGAAGAGAATAAACTTATTATAATGAAAGCAGATAAAGGAAAAACACTAGTAATACTAACACAAGAAGAATATAAACAGAAAATAAATATCTTCATACACAATAACCAATTCATAAAAATTGACAAAAATCTGACCC
>NW_019741981.1:2139870-2140216 GCF_002891405.2 Cryptotermes secundus
CGCAATGAAGATAGTTTGCAATTCACAATATATAGGAAACCCACACAAACAGACATCATAATACCTAACAGTTCGTGCCATCCATTCGAGCACAAATTGTAGGGTATTAATTACCTAATAAATAAACTCAACACATACCCAATAACGGAAAAAGGAAAACAAATAGAGAAGAACATTATTAAAAACATACTACATAACAACTGATATGGCACAGACATAATCAAAAGATTAAATCAGACAACACGAAAACAAAAATCAAACACACATGACAACGAACAACAACATAAAACAAAGTGGGCTATATTTACATATAGTACAAAAGAAGTGAGAAAAATTACAAAACTTT
>NW_019741981.1:2140391-2149487 GCF_002891405.2 Cryptotermes secundus
CCCATATTTCAAATGATACACGAAATCTACACAGACTAACGGTACCTCTCTCTCCCCACTACCCATCCCCCCCCCTACACTCACCAACATATCAGCACACAGTACATCTGACAACACACGTAGTAAAGAATAACAGCGGCACGCACACAGGAAGACTACACAGGGTAAGTACAAAAAACAATATAAACACATAAGAAAACATTACGTACACAAGATAATAATACGAATATATTTATATATTACAGATAACACGTATACAGCGTGGAAACAAGAACTAGCCGCTGCAGCACTTTAGACATAGGGCGAGTAACCCTAACAATTTTAAATTTAGAGAGAAAAAAAAAATTTAAAGGATTTTAAAATTAGAACTAATGATTTTATAGTGCTACTACAGGTATGTCAAAATTAACGTGTGTAAAATAATCTACAAACCAGACAGATATCAACGAAGTAGATGTTGATAATAACAAGGAAAGTGTTTTAAATGTTAAATTTTGGGCTGGGTGCAGTGTGACAGCGGCGTGAGTGTTATACACCTGATGATGGCCGTCTGAGGCCGAAACATGTAGTGTAGAGGAACAAGATCAAGGACACATAATATATTGTTTGCACTTGGGACGGAATTTGTATCATTATATCATTTATATTGGGTTTGCTGGTTCAGTTACTGTTGTAAATTTCTATCCAGTTACACAGGCAACTCATAATGAAATATTTGGCTATTATTATGTTTGTCTTTCAAGATTTTGCCTGCTGGATAATGTTTCCAAAAATCCTGTTTCTGTGAAGCCTTTTTGGATTCAGAAGGTACTGACAGACCCCAAAACAGTGGAACAGAGCAGTTTTTACATTTCAAAATTCAGAAAGTAAAATGAAATTTTAAAATTTAGAACTTATGTTTTTCTGGCAGTTAACAGTTTTGATTACCTTGACTTTCTTGAAATATGTAGTCTCTTGAAATTGGGTTTTATAAGATTTTAGAAGGGGCCAAAGGAAGCAGTTTAACAATTATAAATGTACATTTAGAGGGATTGTATTGTATGTGCAGTGAATCCCCATTTTAAGTTTTTTTATTTCATGTTTAATGATTTCAAGTCAGTAATCTCAGTGTTTAGTTTCCTAAATTACTATTTCCCTGACTTAATTTTTCAAATGTGCCGCTTCCTAAAGAAATTGTAAACGGAAGTTTCACTGCACGAAGTTCTGAAGGATGATAAAACTGTTGCAACGTCATTGTTTATTGGGGTGAATTGGTCATCGCTGAATGTAATGGAGGAGTTGATCTCAGTTGTTACATATTTGAATTGGTGAGCAATGGTATCAGATGCAAATTACACATAAGACATGAAGATTTTGTCTATTTTTCTTCACCAGTTATTCTGTTCATGGCTGTAATTCTCCAAATTTGGGACTTATATGATAATTCTTCATGCAGACAAAACACAATGAAGGTTCGCAGAATCTGAATAACTCCCATGACTGGGTGAATTAAGGAAATACAAGGATAATGACTCTCCAAGAGGAAGATACAATACAGGATGCAATTATAATTTTATAATATGTATTTCTTTACAATGAAAATGAGTCTCCAAGAGGAAGATACAATACAGGATGCAATTATAATTTTATAATATGTATTTCTTTACAATGAAAATGAGTCTCCAAGAGGAAGATACAATACAGGATGCAATTATAATTTTATAATATGTGTTTCTGTACAAGGAAAATGACTCTCCAAGAGGAAGATACAATACAGGATGCAATTATAATTTTATAATATGTATTTCTTTCCAGCATTATTATGAGTCTGGTCGGATGATGGTAAAACTGGCAGAGGCAATCGGACGACTGGTTCTCTCTGGCAGAGATATGACACGGCTTGCTGGCTTCACTGCACGTGTCACAGACCTGATAAAGGTTCTGAAAGATCTCGGTGAAGGCCATTATGTCCGAACAATGGTGGGAAATACAGGCTCTGTATGCAACGGCATAGATGAGGGACTGATTAGTAAGGAACTTTGGTTATGATGATAGAAACTTTTGTAGTCTCATGATCAGGTCAGTTGTAAATGAACTGCACAAAATATGAGCAGTTAAATTGATCCCCCATTGTAAATATTTCTGCCATTTTGGATTGCCACATGCTTGTACATTATGGTGCTGAATGTGAGAATTGTTGCCAGAAGGAGTGGGAAATACAGATGTTCGTGAAATTTATATGACATTTAAGGTTTTCATGGCAGTGAAGATATAGATTGTGATCTGGGTTGTGACACTGTAATCTTCAGGTGGTTACCAGTGTTTCAGAAGAGTCTGCAGCCTCTAATTTTCTGAATGAAAGATCTACGCAGACAGTGAGGCCAGCAGGTTCATCAGAATCCCTTGTAACCACCTACCAGAGTATATGGTGTCATAACCTAGAAGACCATATTTTAAATCTGAAGTTTAGATCAGCATTAGTAAGAACTAGTAAACTGTTGGGTCCAGATTGACCTTGACCATCCAGAGAGAGAGAGAGAGAGCATGCATGCATTAAGGGGGGGGGGGGCGGGCATGCTCGCGCATTGTGTGTGTACACATGCATGCACCCACACAATCCCCCCCACCCCCTTCCTCTCTCTGTGAGTGGATGTTCAAGGTCAATCTGAACCCATCAGTTTATCAGTTCTTACTAATGCTGATCTAAACTTCTAATTGAAAATGCCATCATGGAGAGCTGCCTGAAGCTGCCCCTCCATCCCCCACCAACTTTGAGTGGTGGAGGTTGTAAATAACACCTGAAGTAGGAGGAAATATAAATGTTTGTATATGTATGGCTGTTCTAATAAGCATATTATCTTGTTATTTTAAAACTTGATAATTGCCTGATTATTTTTTATATCTATAATGAAGGCATGCGCATGCTTCCCCCCCCCCCCCCACCCCTACGCCCTTTNTTTCTTTCTGGTCATATGCAGCATTATGGCATGCTGGCACTTTGTAACTCAAAACTGTAAACATTATATTAAAATGTGCTGAAAGTGAGGAAAAACTAAAGTTGAAAGAATGGAATACATGTTATTTTAGCTTTATTTTATTAGCTTGTTTGTGTCAAAAACTTAAAAAATATCCCCCTATCATGTGTGAGGGAAGGTACTTTTCTGACTAGGAAAGAGCATGGTGTGTGTGTGTCCGTGTGTGCCATCACGTGAATGTGTATAGAAATTGTGTGTGTTTAGGGACTAATCCTGAAGGGGTTGATCATGATCGATCAAACCCATTACATACCTCTTTCTCATCACTGTGGTCGCAGTGCAAGGGCCAAGAAGGCCCACCCCTTATACATACTGCATACTGAATTTTAATACTTGTTGCCTTCCCTGAAAGTTACTACTTTTATTCATTTACTCTGCAGTTTCGGATTTTCGCAAGCCCAAATATAACTACAGTGAAAAATGTACTCTGTTGGTCAGTGTTGTATTTTATTCTGCTTTTTTTATTTGCAGCAGTCTTTATTTCTTATGCCACTTAGTAAATTACAAAATATTAATGTATGTGTAAGATTTGAGGCTTTCACGGCGGTGACTATGAAGAAAGCAGTCTTCTGGGATTTGGCGATACATTCCTCCGAAACGTCGGTTAACACCACATATACACGGTGCCAAATCCCAGAAGACTGCTTTCTTCATATTAATGTATGTCCTTGTAGGACCAACGTGAACCAAAATAAAATTCACTACTACTTCGTAAATATAATGGCTACTAGGATATTTGGTACAGGGTTCTCATACCAAACTAACATTCATATTCATACAAGTCATTTAGTTTTAGTTTTTCTTCCTTACAGATTGTTTTTTTACAATCTTTTACCAGTTTGTTTATTTTTCAGTAACTTTTTTCCCCACAACTTTGGGGACTTAAGTTATAGCATGTGGCCTTACAAATTAATAATAGAGGACTTACAGATTATTCACTTTATTGTTCTCAGGTAGCAGAAAGCAGCTCTCTATGCCCCTTATCCCAGGGTCAGGAAGGATCATCTTCCAGGACAACATAATCCGTTTTGATAAGGTTCCACTGGTGACACCTAATGGTGATGTTTTGGTGGATGAACTGACCTTTGAGGTTCGCTCAGGGATCAATGTACTGGTTTGTGGGCCCAATGGATGTGGAAAGAGTTCACTTTTCAGGGTTCTAGGAGAGGTGAGATTAGTGCAGGATAAGAAATTCACACCTTTGTTGTATTCTGAATTTATTTTTAGCCTGATTTCCTTACTTTATAAGGAAAAATATTGTAGCATATAGACCTGTTCCTAAATGGTGACTGTAAACAACAGCTTTTGCTATGCAATGGGCTAATAAACACCCATTTGTATGCAGTGGTCGAGATACTGTTTTACTATAACCATGGAAACGGTGTTTTGTACTTGGTTTGTGCCGAAATGTTATAAGCAGTGTCAGTCGAGCCAGAGTTGTTGGTTAATGTTGCCAACAGTTCAGTTGAGTGAAGAGACATGAAGTAGCTGTTTGGCGAGTTAGAGTGTTCAGCTGTCAGTTTTCAGTTGGAAGTCAGCCTGTGAAGAGAAGACTAGGAGGTTGGTGTGAAATGGCCGCCAGCCTGGGACCCAGTTAGTTGAGCTGTCAGCTGACAAGAGTTCCGCATGGGCAGCTGTGACAAGAGGTCCTCAATGCAGGAAGCTGAAGAATCTCCACAGTGTTAGAAGCCATTATCAGGAAATGGCTAGTGGAGACTGTAATAGACGACACCAATCTGTGTCAGTGATCTGTAAAGTGTAGTTCCAAGTGGTGTATACAAGTTTTTAATAAATCTGATGTTCAATCCATGCCCCATCTATAATTCACACAACGCTCAAATACGTGTCAATTTGCTTATGATATCATGCCAGAGTGTCTTATCCACAAACTTTGTAGCGGTTCATAGTTATCATGGAAACTGATATGAATGTGAAACTTTGGGTTTGTGCCTTTTAATTTTTTGCCATTGATATTACTGATTTGGTGACAATGTGAACATTTAAGGTGTGACAGTAATGCTGTTTGGTATAAAATCTTGAAGTTTTTATTTGATAATACATAAGCATGCAGTTCATTGGTTAAAGTAATTCCTTTATAGAATGTAAAGCAGCATAATTGTATCTGAACAAAATCTGCATTATCTGTTGGTTTGCTGCCAGTAAGTAATAAACCATTGGTGGTAGTTGTGAAAAAATTTTATATTGAGATCTTAAACATAACTATAATTTTTTTTTAAATTTTCATTTCGTGCATCCTGTTGTGTTATAATATACAATTTCTTTATTAAAACCGTCACAACACCACTATATTAAGGTCAGTGCCAATTCTTTCTGAATATTCTTTCTATACTGGTATTTTAACTATTAAGGAATATGGGGATGATCATAATTTTTGAGGTCATATCTGACAGTCTTAACAGTAAAGATTGTTGTTAGTGTAATTTATGCACACATCAATAAATTGTTGAATTACTTTGTAGTTCAGGCTAGTCAAGAAGAATTCCTATGATTTAAGACTGTCTGTAAACTATTTAACTTGTTTTTAGGACATACCAATGAAGGTTGCAAAAGTGCACCTGTTGCATGAATCATGTGTGTGTGTTCATCTGTTAGCCCATAACAAGTCAGAAATTGCTGAACAGATATTCATAAAATCTGATACTAGCATCTTTACTAAAGTTTGTTGACATGTTTCAGTTTTGATTAAAATCAGATGACAGTAATGGATACCTGACATGATGGTAGATGTGCATATCTGAACACATGGGAATAACACTAAACACCAGAGTGCAGAATTTTTGGACAGAAGTTTGATACACAAAATACACTTCTCCTAAGCTGAATGGTTTTCAAGATAAAAGCAAATTTTGTGTTGTTTTACTTCATCAAGAGCCTTTGAATTGATTCTGATCAGATCACCTTATGTAATCCTAGTGTTACTTCATGTGAAGTGGGTTTAATGCCCACTGTTCCTGAATTTAGAAAACTATTGTTTTCCAAGTTTCTTTGCGTGTACAAACATTCTAGTAATCCATGTGTGCAGTTCAAACTTCCCATATTTTAAGAATTATTCATACTTTTATGAAAGTGGTTATTGTCATTGTCATCATTTGTGCCCCCCCCCCAAGTGACAATTGGAAATCTCTCATTTTGCTTTTAGGCTCCTCAGATATGTAGTTATATTAATATTTAGAAGTGGTGAATATTTTTCTTTGCCTTCTTTGTCTCTTTCATTTCACTGTTTTGGTTCTCTTCCTTGCTAGGTATGTACTCATTGTGACCCATTCTAGAACTACTCAAATTGCTCCATTCATACAGGGTTTTCTTGGAACCCTCGTTTTAGTTTAACACACAAATCCTGTTTGGGAGTCTGTGACCTTGCATCTGAAGAACATTATTTTTCCATTTACTTTGATATTCCTTGACATTCCTTGTATGTCCTTTCATCTTACTCTCCCTCAAAGTTACTTTCACTCACAGGAACATCATTTCTACTGCTTCAGCCCTCTATCTCTGGCTGTAAGAATCCAGTACGCGCTCTCATATGCTTGACCTTCATATAACATGAAATCTTACTAGGACTAGCTTCGTTTGTAGTCCAAAATGTCTCTTCAGTACTGTTATTGATTTTATTATATTTTATGCTATTATTATAGTATTTGTATAATTTAGGGGTTTTCACAGTGTTGGTTGTTCAGGGCCATGAAAGTATGTGTAGTGTTGTAGGTAAATTCCCATTGTATTCACATACAGGGCTACACAGTAATAGCAATCCAGAAGACCACTATGCCAGTATTGGTATTTTATATAAAGTATTTTGTTGTTAAGAGATCAATTTTTCCCTTCACATATTTCTTGCCATGACTACAGACATACATTTCCTAATTACAATTTAACCACAGTAGGAATGAGTGTGTTTTAACAATGAGAATCTTATGACAAAACTCACTGGCACTGCCAGTTTGTTGATGTTGCATATCTGGAAAAGTTATGTGTAATATGTGGAGTTTTTCTGTCACTTTCATTATTACAGGGAATTCTTAACTAGCTGTAACTTCTTGCACTCTTTGCATTTTTCTCCAATCTGTGAGAAAATCTTTAACTTCTCAATTCTGATGTAGTTAAGACATCAAGAATAATGAATATTTCATAATTATTTTCATATCTTTGTGATAAAATATATTAAATATTGCCATGCAACAATTTTTTTAAGTTTTTGCTTTATTGTGGTGCACAGAATTAGAAATTAGGAATAGGACTTGAAGGTCATGCATTATAACCATTTTTGGATATTGCAAGTACTCATAATGAGCATTTGTATGAATTTTTTAAATTCCTCTTTATATCAGAGTTTCACTCAGTGTGGTTCTTGATAGCTACAGACAGGTTTACTCATGTTTAGCTGTGGGTCAGTATTTTTTTAGTCCTACCTGAGAATGAACAAGGCAGTTAATAAATGCCAGTCATTGTATGGCTTTTGTGTTAAGACTGTATGCCTGATACACCTCAACATTTAGCCAGTTTGCTATTGTAAGGAAATATTATATTTAAGCATCCTGTTGCACTCTACATGATAAATGACACAAATTCCGTCCCAAGTGCAAACAATATATATTATATGTCTTTGATCTTGTTCTTTCTACACTACATGTTTCGGCCTCTATCGGCCATCATCAGGTGTATACTCTTAACGTTGCTGCCACACACACTGGGGTCAGTGTGGCAGCAACGTTAAGAGTATACACCTGATGATGGCCGATAGAGGCCGAAACATGTAGTGTAGAAAGAACAAGATCAAAGACATATAATATATATTGTTTGCACTTGGGACAGAATTTGTTTCATTTATATTGTAAGGAAAGTTATATTTCTTCATAATTTACCACAAAATATAGGACTGTCATTTTAAATTACATAGAAAATCACTCTTTTATGTCATTCATAGTTGGAAATTCTGACAGGAAAGTCTTGGTGTCCAGCAATTTTTGTCCAGTAACCAAGCTTTGTAGCTGTGTTTCAGAACACAAAACAGAGAGATGCTCAGTTTGATTCTTTTGCAAATTGCCTAGACTGTTCCCTTTGATACCTGAGGACTTTGAAAGTTATCTGCTATGCCATAAACTAAAATTACAAATCCAAAATCTTCTGCCACATTTAAAACTTTAATCTTTTGACGTTTACCAGAGAGTATGTTGTGGAGGGCAGATCTGAATGTTTTAAGCTTCTGTGATTTATGGATCGTTGTTGCTCACTGTTGATGTTAATTATTTATTTGTTAGCTGTGGCCACTGTTTGGCGGCACACTTACCAAACCACCAAGAGGAAAACTTTTCTACATTCCACAGAGACCATACATGACACTGGGCACACTGCGTGATCAGGTAATGAATATTCTCTTCCTGTGATAGTAAATATGTATTAGTTTTAAAACTTTATCATACTTCAGGCATATTCTTGTAAATTTAGTGGTTAAGTATTACTCTTGATTAGGAAGGATGTGACTCTGGCTCATGTCTAGAAAATATTTGGCTTTATATCTCATTGTATCGTATTGTGTGATATCACATCATTATTAGGTCTGTCATCAGATTGAATCAATTGATTATTGATTCACCATTTATTTGTTGATTAATAAGTAAATTAGGGGGGCATGTGGAGTCCAACTGGGTCCACTCAGCACGGCAGCCATTGATTGGCCTATTGTACCTGCCCTGGTTGATTATGATGATGGAGAATTTGGTGAAATGAAGATTGGCAGGGGAAACTGAAGTACTTGGAGAAAACCCGCCCCAGCGCCATTTTGTCCACCATAAATCCCACTTGAACAGATTCGGGATCGAACCTGAGCCATCATGGTTAGAAGCCAGCAACTAACTGCTTGAGCTATGGTGCGGCCAAGGGGGGCATGTGGTAGCATAGTTGGTAGAGATACTATGCTACAAGCTGGAAGGTCGCAGGATCATATCCCGATGAGGTCACTGGATTTTTAAGTTTACCTGATCCTTCTAGCTGCACAGTGGCCCTGGGGTCGACTCAGCTTCTAACAGAAATAAGTACCAGGAATTTTCTGGGGGGGGGGGGG
>NW_019741981.1:2149504-2150561 GCF_002891405.2 Cryptotermes secundus
ACAAACTTACTGCCATCTGTGAGCTGATTGTCTAGAACATGTGAAAGCCTTGACCTCTCACAACCTTTTGAGCCTTGATGGCCTGTTACAGGGACAGCTTTACCAGCCTTATCAGTAAATTGATTTGTCAGTGGGGAGATACTTCCTCACAAGAATTGCTGATTTATTTTATTACTAAAGTGCTGTTAAAGGTGTGAAGAGAAACTTGTTCACAGTGGTTTCCTGTTAAATATCCTTAAATCTGATGATGGAGTTTTGAGTGACAAATATAGAAAATATTTGTATTTTTAAGGTCAATTTTGAAACATGAATTAAACAATTCTATGGCATAATGTCACTTGAATCCACTGATTAGTCAGCTAAAAAAATAAAATAATCAGCAGTTCAGGAATACATTCTGATCAAAACAGCCCTATTTTAAAAGATGTTAAAAGCAGTAATGTGCAAACTACTTCTGTAAGCTTAGATTTTATCACATATACGAGTACACATGTATAAGTGTTAGACATTTATGAATTTTACATGATATTCTTAGTGTACCCACATTTACTGAATATTTTTCTGGTTCCAGCCAAGTCCAGTATAAACAGTTTCTTACTTTTTCCCCCAGTATATAGTGAATATCAGTGTAGTAAATAATCCACATTTAGTATACAGTTTTTTTTAACACTTATACAGTGACCATGTTTTTCTCTTCCAAAAATTGATAATTGTGTTTATTTAACACATTGCGGACCGGTGGTTTAAACATTTAAATCACCCTGGGGACCGGTGTTTTTAAACCTACTACCCTAAGTTGTGCACTGTTCACTTTAAAAATTAATATAAAATCTAATTAATTTTATGAACTGAAATTTTTGGAGAACACTTACCAGAGCTCCTAGAAGTGCTTGCTCATGTGATATCTCTGGAAACATTCCCGTTTGTGAAGAGGCATTACGCAGAAGTTGCACATGTAGGCAGTTCTACTCTTCTTCTTGTGCTCTGCGCACACACAGCACTGCCTAGAAGGGTGTTTCTTCTTGCAATATTCACTCTTCACAATTTTCACGAGAAT
>NW_019741981.1:2151045-2181374 GCF_002891405.2 Cryptotermes secundus
CTGTCACTGTCACTGATAATGGCCTCGCTATCAGAAGACGAAGCAGTTGGCAAATCTGATAGCTCATCGGAGAACATATCTAATATTTCCTGTCCTCCGAGAGATCGCAACTGCTTTCGTCTCTGAGCCATGTTGAACTGGTAGCTGCGTGGTTCATACGTGCAAGCTTGGATTAGAACAAAGCCAATTTTGTTTAGGTTGTGACAGGAAATGACTCTGGTCGAGTTACTAGATAAGGTAGCAATCATTCCCGAGGTCATCTACGCAGTAGTTACGATTCAACGAAGCCACACAGCGATATATGGCGTTTTGCAACATAACGTGACCATAGAGGGCCATATGGCCCGCCCGGTCTGCAACGCTTGGAAACGTAGAGGGCCATATGGCCCATCCGGTCTGCAATGTGTTAATATGTCAGTAATCATTTTAGAAATTAATTTTGTGTTATTGTGTATTTTGTAGAAACAGTGTATTTCATACTTCAGTGATTGTTTTAGAAATTAGTTTTATATTATTGATAATGTAATTGTATTTATTTAGATGGAGAGATTTTCTGCATCTGGTTATGTTTAATTTATCAAAACTATGGACAGTAAATCTGACAAGGAGATAAACTGTGTGCACATGCAGTGAACTTTGCATAATCCCCATTTATTGAAAGCTTCACATCAACTTAAAAGTCATTCCTCCGGAGATTCATTAAATAGAGATTTCACTGTATGTGTATGTGTGTTCTGGGTCATTCAGAGTCCTTTGCCAAATGTTAGGAGGTAGGTGCAGAGATGATTTGGGGCAGAAAATGTAAACAAAACAGTTACCCAGTTTAACCACCAGTTCAGAATTACTGCATTTCAAACTTCAGTCTTATCCCCTCCTTTATATATTCATGTCATGGAGCCTTCTTAACATTGCAAGATGGAACTTGTACTGCATTTGCTTGTGGCTCACATTACTTCTAACACCAAAGCACTGATAGTTATAGCAGCAAAATGAGATGGCATGATTACTGGTGCATTGTATACTGATATGCATTTCAAACGCAGCTTTTGTGATGGAAGTGCTGCAGTTGTATCAAGGGAAACAGTTGAAAAACAATTTTTGAAACACATGGATTAATTGTGGGATTCTGACCTTTGTAATCTCCTGATCTGAACGCACTTATGTTTTTCTTATGTGGATGCATCAAAGAAAACGTTTATGGTATAGAAGTACAAGATTTGGATGACCTGATCAGTCATAACCTGGTAGACACAACAACAGACATTAGGGGTTAAACTAGACAACTCTTTCATGTCAGCAGTCCATTTGACATCACAGTGAAGAGTGCATGCAAGCTGGAAGAGGGAACTTTGAGCTGTTCTGGTGAGGAAATAGGTAGAGCTGTGTGCAAATCATGACTCTTTCAACAGACCGGTGTGTTAAACATAATGTACAATTCAAACTGGAAAGAGCTAATAACTTGGAATCATTGCTTTTCATTCGTTGTTATTAAAATGTAATAAATGAAGATGTCGAATGTAACTAACCAAATGTGTGTGTGTGAATAGACAGTTAACAATTTTCTTTAAAAGTGGCATAATGTCATGACTCAAACAACGATTTGTTTACATTTTCTGCTCCAAATTGTCTGCCCAGCGATCACCAGAAAGTATATCCTAGAATTATGAATTGCCATTATGTATCCTGTTCTGTTCTTACTCCACTTATACTCCATTATTCAGTGTGTACATCCTTCAGGGTTGTAAAACCCTGTAGTTTTGGCACATCCCAACAATTTGGAGCAACATACTGCTTGCATCTTCAGGGTTGAAGAGTAAACAAAGCAAAAAACCTACTTCTGCTGATTTCTTGTTTGGCTTACTCTTGGACCCAGAAGATGAACACAATATGTTCCTCCTAAGTGTTGGACTGTCTCTGAGCTACTTGGTGTTACAACTCAGAAGACCACTCTTCATAGCCACCTCTGTGAGAACCTCAGATCCAACATTCTGTCTGTGTTAGGTGATCTATCCTCATACACGTGAAGAGGCATTACATAGGGGCCAGACAGATGATGACCTTGCAAGCCACTTAGAACGTGTCAAATTGTCCTACCTGCTCTCTCGTGAAGGAGGCTGGGATGCCATTGCAGACTGGATTGATGTGCTCTCTGGTGGAGAAAAACAGAGAATAGCTGTGAGTTCTTTGTCATTTATCCAAAGTGTTTTAACTCTGCATGCCACAAACTAATTAATTAGGCTCTGCATACTTGTGTTAAAACTGCCAGAGCTGAAGAGATGGGCTCAGTGTTAATCACTTTGTAGATCATTTCTCTCAGTAGATAGCATCAGGTGTAGAGAGGAAAGATGATGCTTTCATGCTATCTACATCTCTAGCTATTCGAAGATGATCTGCAGAAGAATTGTCAGTCTTTGTGTTGCATAGCATTTACTGTTAAGAAGCCTCGACATAAAGCTGGTACACCTACTGTGGGGCTTTGCTGTCATAGGGTTAAAACTACCGTGTTTCAGAAATTGGTTCTGTTTTCATTTTCAAGTGAGGATGATACAAAATAAAACCTGTGTCATGACCAGCAATTGGCAGTCATCTAAACATGTCATACAGCCTTGTGAATAAAACTGTAAACTTCAAGCACTAGCATCATCTGATTCTATAACCCCAAGCCAGTAGTGATAGTGCAGTTGCTGTAGCTAGATGATCTATATTTTTATTACTGTCTCTTGATTGTTGTTTTAAGATACATGCACCATCACAGTTTTTGTTACAGTGTCTGGGATTTTGTGCTATTGTGACAACGTTTTCGGAAAGTTAAACTATCTTTAGTGGAGGGAAGGGCACAGTCTCTCATCATCTGGGGTGCATTATGCTTGCACCATCCGTATCTTCACCATTTCCATCTTCATCACTTTTACTTCAGTAACTCTTCATAAGGAATTACATCTTCTTTGATTCATAGTGTTAATAGCTCTGGGCAAACTTGTTGTAGTTTGTGGTTCCTAATCTTGAAAAATATTTATATTTCTGTCTTTCTCACTTGCTATACTGTTGGTGTGATATGATGTGAATGTCAGCATTTACTGCAGCTTAGAAACAGAACACACTAACAGCTTAAAGAATTTTAAAAAATGAACGTAATTTTCTTACTCAAATTCAAGATGACCCTTAAGTTTTTAACTCAGGAAATATATGGCAGAAATTTTGTTTTCCTTTCTGGTACATGCAATACTAAACTGAGATATGGGTTGGAATTTTATTCATTAGATGGGAGTAAGATACTAAAATGAAAACACTAATTCATGGAAAGTTATATGTTGGGGTTTTGACTAAGACCACAAAAATTAACACAGAATACAGAAAACTTACAGTGAGAAACCCAAAATTGGGGTTCTACTGTAACTTCAGAATGTATTCAGTACAATATCAATTTCATTGTTACGATCTGGTATTTGATCCTTCCTCTTTTTTTTTTTTTTTATTTCTTTTCAAAAGAGAGAGAGAGAGAAGAAGAACTATATTTGGAGGTCATGTTGGTCAGTCCTGTCTATGACCTAAAGTCAGTGCTTATATCTTTGAATTTTATATGGCAGACTTTTGGGAAAATTTGTTGAGCAATACTGATTTTCAGCCACATTGATCCATAATAAAGCCTGGTTTATGTAAGTCTATAAGTGGACTTTTGCATATACTCCATAAGCTCTTTGCAGATATTGTTATAATTTTATATGGTAGACTTCACCACAGTTTGATGCACAGGTTCACACAGTTCCATGGTCAACTACTGATACATTATTAAACTGTGATTTACATAAGCACATAAGTGTCTTTTTGATGTTTCCTGCAAACTCTTCCATGCAGTTCCCATTTTCAGCAATATTATTCCATAACAAGTCTAGTGTGCATAATGGTGTGTATTGCATACACTGTTTCACAAATTTCATTGAAATATGATATGAAACTTTCACAAATTTTCATTTCAGTAGTTCTGTTTTTAAGTTTAATGAATCTCAAAGAACAGCATTGGTAATTTTGTATGCTGTATTACTGAGTTACACTAAAAGGATCCATCTATCTTATAGAGCACAGAACGGATCGGGAGGTTCAGACTTTGATGTTGGTGATAATGATTGTTGTTTTGTTGTTGAGAGGAGGAGAAGGAGGACAATGATGGTGTGGAGTACACCCTTTTGAGTCATGTTATGGCAGAATGTTCCTCATCACTTTTGTAACTCATGACTAAAGTACTGTGGGATGTCAATGTTCACTGAGACAACCACTTGAAACTATAACAACAAATGTTTGTTGCGCTTAGAACGGGTATCACAGACTAGTTGGGACCATGTCTGAAGAATACTGGTGGAGACTTTTTGTAGCGGTTATCCCAGTCTAGTGATAATGGTGCTGAATGGAGGCCCCTAAAGGGCCATTTGTCTAGCTGTGTCTAGTCTGGTGTTCTTCTTTTGCTGCCACTCGGCGATTGCAAGGTGACGGCGTAGCGGTGAGTCTGGCTGGCTAGCGGAGCTACGGTGAGTGTGCCAGCAAAGTTAGTTGGTGCTGTTACTGGAGAGTTGCAGCTGCGGTGATCTCTTGCTGGCAGTGTAGAGACAATAGGTGTGACCGCAACTAGCCTGTTGGAGGCCCAAATTTTTGTACCCTTACCACTGGGCAGTACATGGACCAGTTGGCAGTCGACCTGCAGTTATGAGCGCTGATTGAGTAGCACTTATGTGCAGACAACCAGGCCACAAGCTGTAGCATATAAA
Organism: Cryptotermes secundus; assembly: GCF_002891405.2. Taxonomy (NCBI): domain Eukaryota; kingdom Metazoa; phylum Arthropoda; class Insecta; order Blattodea; family Kalotermitidae; genus Cryptotermes; species Cryptotermes secundus. The sequence goes on from NW_019741981.1 coordinate 2,155,806, forward strand.
TATCGCCTACTTTTGGTACATTGCGGGAGTTGTCTGTGATGCACTGTGGAAGGTTCCTGCAGTACAATAGGCACAAAGTTATTCATTAATTTCTCCCTATGTTACAGATGGCTCGGTTATTCTACCACCAGCCACAGTTCGCAATTTTAGATGAATGTACGTCTGCTGTAAGTGTAGATGTAGAAGGCAGCATGTATCAGTATTGCCGGGAAGTTGGTATTACACTTTTCACTGTCAGCCATAGACGTTCACTCTGGAAGCACCATGAGGTAATTACAATACATACCAAACTAGTGTCAAATGCTGTATATGCCAGAACAGTAATGAACGTGTTAACTTTTGTTTGGCACTGAACTACGTTTGTCTTCAGTAAAGACCACGGACAAGATTGTGAGGTATAATCTCTACTGGGATACACTAAGTTTCCACATGCATTCTTTGTATGCAACAGGCATCCCCCCCCCCAAAGGAGCCCAGATGTGGAAAGTGGACACACCAAAAACAAACATACTTCGGATAGGTCTTTGTTGAACAATTGTTGATTAATTTTTTTGGTGTTTCCCCACAAACATAACAGGCTTGGGCTGATTTATTGTCAACAAATTAGTTGCAAAGTTTGCTGTCTTCTCATGCGTAACTTCTACAGTGTCATCATAGTGCTTAACTAATTATACACAGGGACAATTTTACCCTTTTTTATCTCTCATACAAGACACTTGTTTTTTTATTAAGTTGCTAGTTCCTTATTTTAGTTGAATTTGTATAGGTCTACAATATTTGGTTGAGAAGATGGCCAAGGATTTCCCAAAACACAGTTTTTATATCTGAATTTCCATTTGTTTATGCATATATAGGATCAGAGTAACAAATTAGGTTAAAAAGATGTTGCTTATTATATTGTTTCTCAAAATAAACATCTGCTAGTATTGTTGCTCATCTGTGCTGCCATAGCAACCCTACTTGCTGAACATCACCAGGTTCCGTCATTCAAAGGGCAGTGACTGAAATCGTTTGAGGCTCTGAACAATTTATCTGACTGTATGGTCTAATAAACTTTGCCATTTTACTTCAGTACAAACTTCTAACATGGTGAAAACATCATTCTCCTCATAGCAGAACAACTTCACATGTCATGCAGTATTATATGTCAGGTGCAGGTCTATGTTTCTACTTTTTGTTTGAAGTCTCAGCAGACCATATTGATGCTTTTATAATTTTGCATCCATTACCAGCTCCACACATTCGTGGTCAGTATTATTTTTCTCATCTGTATGTGAAATGCTGAACTTTTTGTGTTGTCAGAAATTTTGTAGCATGGGTTTGTATAATTATTGTATTCATGACTAATTTGGCTGATTTTCTTGAGCAGCAAAAGCAAGCTCGTCAGTAAAGAGCAGAAATGTATTTTTTCCCTGATATTGTGCAGTTAGAATTTAAAACCTCCACTTCAAATTCTGAGAGATTGCCATGTGAGGATTTTAATTCCCTTTGCTTAGTAGTTTAATCCTGAAAGTATGACATTACTGTTGCAGTACTATCTTCAGATGGATGGACGAGGATCTGTTCAATTTAAACCAATAGATACCGACACAGAAGAATTTGGATCATGAAATTAATTGGGTAATTGGGTGAATAATTTGTGTGAATGTTTTGTGGTGAAGTGCTTTATGAAAAGGAAAGGCAAACTTACCATGTCATAAAATAGTGGGAGAATGTACTCAATTTTGAACATTTATTTTTTTATTATATTGGAGTTTTAATGTTTGAACTTGAGACCCCTTATCAGAGCAGATTTTTTTAACTGTTGTGAAGTCTCTAGCGTAATATTAAGATTAATCTTAAAAATCATGCTGACTTCTTGTTTAGTTCAGTTTAACATTTCATGCCATTGTATAATGTATCTATCCATACAATATGGAATTTGTTCATGAATATAGAGTTGATAGTAGGTGTACACTGGGTGTATCACACAAAAGAAGCAAATGCACATTGGTTCTTGAAGAACGTGTGTATATATATATATACACACACATACATACATACATACATACATACATACAGAGTGTCTAAAAATGATGGTAGGGGTTCGAGAACCAACGTTTAGAAAAATGAGAAACGTATTCAACAAATCACTATTTTATTTCATAGTGTTCCTTAAATATTCTTGAACATAATTAGTAAGTTTCCACATGTCCACCGTTCATGACCCTGCATATATGCAATCGATATTCCACTTCTTGCCATACACGCTGTGGCATATCTCTTGTTACCTGCTCAGCAGCTTCTCATAATCTTGCTTTCAAGTAATCAGGTGTTGAATTTTTTCCATATAAACATAATCCTTTACATGGTCCCAGAAAGAAAGAATCATGTGGTGTCAAATTGGAGCTCCAAGGTGGTCACAGAATTGAAACACCCTTGCCAGTCCATCTTCCAGGAAATGGTGCAGGGTACTAAACTGGGGAGTGAGGGAATGTAGTGGTACAACATAATGACCCTGGTGGCCACACATGAAACTATTTGAGTGGAGGAATATGAAGGTACAACATTCAGTGTGATGCCTTATGTGTGTTTCAAGACAGAGCCTTCTGAACCCCATTATTATTTTTCAGGCACAGTGTATGTACATAGATACATATAAACATACATATACAACTGAGAGGAGAAGAGAAATGTGATGTGAAAGGTGGAAGTAAAAATGAACATAAAGTATACAGTAATAGGTCACGCTGCTGTCCTGCCATTGTTACCACTTGTATGGTGATGAAATTTTACTTAAGCTGATTAGCTCTGTAAAAAACTGTTCATCTATATGACAGGGTTTTCCTACTGTATTGCTTGACAGGCCTATTTCTGGAGTGTGAATCTCACATCCATCTTGTGCCAAGGTTAAAATTGGATGGAGCCTTATCTCCACTTCGCCATTGTGATTCTTAAACACAGAGGCAACTTGATCTTTATTTTCTACTGTATTATTTATGCCTTTTTATTTTACATTTTCTTTGAATGAATTGTATTCTAGAACAGATTGTTTTAGCTGAAGAAGTTGAAAAGAGGTAAATTGTCTACGAGTATTTAATGCCTGAAGGTGATGTAATGTTTCCTCTACGGTTTACATGTTCATGCTAAGAACAAAATATGGTAAATCAGATGAGTGCTTCTCTGCATGTTCTTGGTATTTGACACCAGTAAAAGGACATCTCTTAACACTTTAATTTAAACATTTGTAGCAACCTGCAGACTTTCTATGAAAATGTAAAAGGAAAATGTGCTGAAGTTCTCAATATGAGAAGGGTCGGAATATGCCCCTTTCAGTTAGATGGTTTGTAGAAGTTTTATAGCATCTTACACTCTTTCCAGTTCCATGTAAGGAGATTTACTTATTTAAGTTCTTTATTAGTTCTCTAGAAATATTAGATAATTTGGTATATAGTGGCATTCATGTTTCATTTTAACATCACACTTGGGAGTATAGGACTCAGTCCTGATTCCTAAGTACTTTAATTGTACATTCAAATTTTAACCCTGCATTATGAATGGATCGTAACATCCTAACATTTTCTTGTTTTAAACAGTTTCATTGTTTTCTGGCTCAGTGATTTATTTAATTTTCCTCTGTTGTTACTACCACTGCCACTGCAGCCACTGCCTCCAGTACTGCTGTGTAGGTCATTCAGAAAGTAAAGACCATTTTCCTATAAAAAATAAATGAATAAATTTAAAAAATTGTATTTTATGCCATTACTGCAGATATTAAATCGTTCCACCAGCTTCGTGGCAGTCGCCAATGTTTCGTTTGCATCTGCATTCACATATTGATTTGCAAGTCTCATGCTATGCCCTCTGTCAACAGAACCCACTAAACATAGTGTATGCTAGATTTACAGATTCTGAATGATATACCGAACTTGGCAGCCATTAGCAGTACAAGAGCAGGCAAATAAGTGTGAAGACTAATTTTTAATTTCATGCCGGACAATCTGGTGATGCTTTTACTTGGAATGTTAGGCGATACAACAAGACAGAGCTCAGATGGAAGGTTTTGATAAGGTATTTATTGAACAGTAGCTTGTTAGACGACTGTCATCAACTTGGTGCAAATGTGAAAATGGAGCATATGATGGAACAGAGAATGAATATGCATTTTTGTGTTAAACTGCAGAAATCACCAAGTGAAATGTTAAGAGATGTTAAAATCAGTTTATGGTGAATCCCCTGGCCAAAGAAGCCATGAATGTCAAAATCCAAAATCAAAATAATCTTGATCTGATTTTTTGACATTAGGGTATCATTAACTTTGATTTTGTACCTAAAGGGTCCACTGTTACTTAGACATTCTTCATGAAGGTGTTGAAAAGACTTATGATGCCATGAGGCACAAGTGAGGAGAGTTACGGAGAGATAGGTCATTGATTCTTCACCACGACACTGTGATGGCACATTCCTCACTTCGTGTGTCACAGTTTTTAGCAGGAAAAGTCATCTCTGCCATTGTACTCTCCTTTCTTGGCTCCAGCTGACATCTGGCTCTTTCCAGAACTCGAGTGTACTGAAAGGAAAGGGTTTCTCTGATGTTGAGGACATTTAAATCATCCGTGAAAAAATGTTGATAGACATTCCTGTTCAGGATTTTAAAAACTGTTTTGATCATTGGCAGAAGCATGGGGAACATTGTAAAGAATTGGAAGGAGATCACATTGAAAAATTATAGGTTGCTAATATCTGCAGCTCTTAAAGTAAATTTTTAAAAAATTAGCCATATTACTTATTTTGCCTGACCTTGTGTGTCTTGCCTGGATGGTATACAGCCCTTCCATAGAGTCAAGGAGTGATGTATTGCTATGTTTGATTTGGGGGGCGCACATTAAAACTTAGTTATTCATATACTGAGTTGCTGTTTAAATTTTTAAAAGTTTTGGAGGGCCTTGAATTTTATTCCTCTTTTACTGTCATAAATGAAGTTTTGTATTACTTCAGCTTTTCCAATTGCAAAGTTCTTGACAGAAAAGCAGTAAACAGCAGGTAGTTCTTTGAATAGTACCATGTAAATGTTGGCTATTGTATTATACCCATCCACATAAACTTAACTTAAAGCATGTGAATTTCATCTACTGACATTTTCCTGCTACTTAAGTCTAAAATGACATGCCAGAGGACAAGAACTTATCAAAATTTTCTGCTGTGCATATTTCTTCATTTTATTTACTGTTAGCTGCATAATAGCTGTATCAAGACTGCTTTCAAATATGTCCACTGTATCACAAATTAGATCTGTCAAACTGTGGACCATGGATACCACAAATTGTTTCCCATACTGCAGATAATGTGCTAGTATTTTGCCACACAAACTTCATTGGCGTACCTCCTATTCATACACCGTGTGGCACAGTTGTTTGTTCATTACCATCATTTACACTGTAACTGTCACTAATTGCGCATGCTCACGGAGTCACTAATTGGATGTAATCATCATCAGAGCCACTATTATCACCTGAGCTACATTGCCCAGAACTTCGTTTACAACTTCACTAATTTTGAACTCTGTAAGTGCACAGCTGGTTGATGGCCTGGCCATGATGATTGTGATGTCAGATATTTAGAGTCTCAGTTGTCAGCTGCACAGTAACTAAGGTCACTGATACATAAACAGAGAGGTCATTCGTTTTATCATTTCTTGATGCAGATCCTATCTCAATTGAATATTTCATTCCCCAGTGTTAGGGCAGAGAAATTAAGCATGCAGTTGAGTCTACTGTATACATGAAACCATGAATAAGACATTTAAATGCCTGACTTACAGCATACATGAAACCACACTGAAAGATTAAATGTTGAAAATTTTCAGAAATTTTGTTTTTCTTTTGCCTGTTGCCATTCCACTAGTGCTTCATTTTCACCACCCCTGAGCTTTCATTTCTTATAACCAGCCAGCATAACATCACACCATGTACTCTTAAGTATGAGGGTATAAGCATGGGATTCACTGAACTCTGTATTTGAACTTGAAGTGTTTTTAGTTGCTTGTCAAAAATTAGATCTTGCAAAGAAATAAAATAAGATCATAAAGCTGTTTAAAATTATGTCTTCAGTGGTTAAGAAAAATTATTAATATTTTACATTTCTCTTCTGTGTAGGTCAAATATTTGGATGAGTATGATATATTTTACAAGAGCTTTCAGTTTTCTTTCCTTGTTACTTGTGCATGAAGTAGATATGCTGGACTTCTTAAGTGAGGTTAAGTACACCATTGTTTTGTGCTGGGTTGGACATTTCACCAAAGTGTATGTATACGTGCAATATAGGAACTTTAATTTAGTCTATTAAAAGGGTTAATATTGGAAATACGGTATATGGGAAGTTTATAAGTTACTGTCAGTTGTTAAGCCATGAAATTATTTCCTCAGAGATTGTTGAATTTGTGTATTTGGATGTGTACACAACTGTTGAAATTTACTTGGCCATCTTTGAAGGCAACTATGTATCAAGTTTTGTGACTTGAAATACAATTATTTTAGCATTTTGTAAACATTTAGTTATTTATTCTATCTCTGTTTTATGTACAGTGAACGCTGCGTTTTGGAATCAGGAATAATGTTTTCATTCATGTAACATCACTTTTATGAAGTCCCAGTTAGATATATACTACTAATACATAGAAAAACCAACATTTATTATAATCAGTGCTGAGTTATTGTTATCACTTTTTTTTGCCTTATCATGGCCTTGAGGCCTGTGCAGTGGAAGTGATTACATAACATCCTAGTCTGTTCTTGAGCTCTGACATGAATATGAACCTTCTCAGAAAAGACAATAGAATTTTTCTAATTCTTAAGTTTGGTATTTTTGTTGTTTGTTTTTAATGGTATATACAAATTTCCAGAAACAATGTTGATGACTTTCTGATAGAAATAGTGGATAGTCAGTTTAAATTATTTTATATTTCTCGATTTTAAAGTTTTATTTCTGTCCACTTCCACCATTTTATGTACACATTTCCACTCTGCATAAATAAAGAATGCCAAACAGCCGCATTCTTGTTTCATTGGTTATTGTTATCAGCCAGATTTTGTTATCAATTAAGCTCTGTCCCAACATAATCAGAGTAAGTGGGGTCCACTGTAGTATGTGATATGCTGATTGTGTTTTTATTTGTGTATATGCAGTTTAAAGACTTCATAATTTAAACCACTACAGTAGATACCTCAGTTAATATGTTGGGTTGCAAGCTGAAGGTCTGGGATTCATTTCTTGATAGGTGCTAGATGTTTCTTCCACTACCATGTCCCAACCAGCTTTGAGGAGAAGGTTCACCCAGTCTCTTATCCACTGAACACCAAGGTCTGTTTCTCTTGGAATAAAGTTCTTGGAACTTCTAATGTCTATGTCAAAAATGCACAGATCTTTACCACCAAGCCTCTCATATCCCCTTCATGTTATACTGATTCAGGCACAGGTAAATTTACATCTTTATTTCATGTATGTTATGCTGTTGATATATAACTGAGTAAGGGAAGCTGGGATAGTGAGCAGGCTGTGGGCTGGACAACAGTTGTGTGATTTCTGCCAGGGGCAAGATGGTTCCCTTCTCCACAGTATTCACACCAAATCTAAAATAACATATATGCACTGCATATATTACATTACATTGCATGGATCCAAAGTTAGTCAAAATGACTGTAGGATGTGGAATATGTCATATAAATACAAAACATATGTACAGACCCAATGGAGTTCTCACACAAGAGAAACCAAGAATACACAGTGACTACACACAGGGCTATTTCAAGATACATAAGTTATTTTCTAGACAATAGGTATTCATCAACAGAGTAGAATGAACGTGTATTTAAGTATTTCAGTGCTATTTTAAATCGTTCCTTTTCATTCATAAGACCTTTGAGTTCAGATGGCACAAAGAAGAGCTTTTGACAAGACATCACTTTTTTGCACCTGTAATACTCATTTAACCAGCTAAAATATTTATGGATGGATTCATTTTCAGGTCACACTCTTTTTCTCGTGATTAAACAACTCACAGTAGACTTTCTTGCATTCTAAATATTTCTGCTTAGAGGAAGTACCATGTTTAGCCCCTACCTCATTTTGCTAATGCTTCTTACAGCCCCTTTACAAAACATTCTCTGTCATGTCAGTTACATTTGTGTCCCTGTACCTCGAATGTTGCTCTACTCTCATTATTATAAAATATTTGGAGGTATTATAATGTAAATGAAATGAAATACGAGGGTTCGAACTTTAATAGTGGCAACTATTTATTTACAGTTAATACAAAATATTTTGAAGTTTTACTGTCCTTCAGTATACTCACCAGCATTATGTACAACCCTTTGCCAGTGATGTGGAAGTCATAGGATACCTTTAGCAGCGCCTGTTGTGTTGATAGTTCGAATGGAGCGGTCTACTGCCTGAAGAATCTCTGGAACAGTCCTGAAGCGAATGCCACGAAGTGGTTCCTTCATCTTAGGAATCAAGTCAAAGTCACAAGGGCTTAAGTCCAGGGAGTATGGTGGATGGTACAGCACTTCCCAGCTCCATCGATCGAACAAATCAGCCACAGCGTGCGCTGCATGCAGCCAAGCATTGGCCTGCAAAATGATGGGTTGGTTCTGCAGAAAGTGTCGCCGCCGCTTCTTTCTCAAAGCTGGTCGCAGGTTGTGTTCCAAAAATGAACAGTAATACTGCTCATTGACAGTCTGCTGTCAGGGAACGGTATGCATTAGGATAACATCATCACAGTCGCACAGAGTGATGCACTCTAGCTGCAATTTGCTAGATAACTTTGTGGTGACAGTTTCTTACACATGACTTCGTTGGCTGGTTCACAGCGGTAGGTACACTGCTTGCTGTGAGGTGCATACAAATTTTGCCTGTGAATCAATATACTTGATGGCATAGTGTTTCACAGGGAGCAGTGCAGTTCATGGGTGGAAGTTATTTGTGTATATCACCCATGTGAAATATGGATCTGCTAGAAAATACAAAAATTTTATGATGAAAGAGTGTCCAGCAGACAAACAATTCAAAATTTGGTGAATAAATTTATAACAGGACTCTTAATAGACAAGAAACAAAAACATAAGCCCCTGCTGAATGCTAACTGAGGAGAAGTTAGATATGATAGGGGTCAGACTGGAATATACACCTAGAAATCACTGAAACGTCTAGCTCAAGAGACTGGAGTGTCAAAGCCTAATGCAAGAACGGCAACACAATGCTAAAGCTTCAACCCTACAAAACAAAAATAATTCACGCATGCATGATCCAGCTAGAAGGGTTGATTTTTTTTTATTGGTTTCTACAGTGGGTCATCGAAGGTGAAATGGATCTGCAGTTGACATTCTTTTCTGATGAAGCATGGTTTCTCTTACAGGGATACATAAATACATAAAATAATCACTACTCTAGTTCACAGAATCCACATATAACCTACGAAGTCCCTCTCCATCCATTGAGAATTGGTGTCTGATGTGTTGTTATTGTGTTCTTAACAAACAGTTAATTGTGAAAGATACCTACATGTACAGGGCCAGCATTTTCAACACTTACTGTGATCTGTGAATTGTAACTACTTCATTCCGAATGTTATCGGCCGTGAGGCATGCAAAATTCCTACATGCCTTGCAGTGAGCAGCTCACCTGTCACTATGAAGAGCAGAGCCATGGAACCAGTCAGCAAAGTAAAAGTCCTCCCTCTAATTCCATCAAGTGTAACTAGTGTATTTATGTATTTTTATATTAAACTGGTTACACTTGATAGAAATTCTATTCTCTTAAATCAAATTGCTTTATTAATGTAAAATACCTATGATTATTGGTTGCAGTCCAAGGCCGGTTGAATCGTACACTTTCTCTTCTAATATAATATGTGTGGTCATACACTTTGTTAACTAATGAAGTAGTAGTACTTAAACGTTTTCTGGAATAGCAATGACATTGTTGCTTAAATATCAACGAGCCAAATGGCCACTTATTGTAATAAACTCATGAGATTTTAATATTTTGCCTGAGCAATTTCTGAGCTGTATTCATCCTTTTAGAGATAAGGAGTAATTTGTATGGAAGTTCTATTACATGCCAGAAAAGTAAACCCAGATTAAACGAAGTATGTATTCAATTGTCATCATCAGAGTGCATGACAGAAAGATAATATAAAGGCAGTTAATAAATCTTTAAAAAATGTGGCAGAGATGAATCAGAACTCCCATCATGAAGAAGTTAAGAGCAAATTAAATTTGTGGAATTCTTGGTACTGTGACATATGGGCCATTTCTAAGCAGTGGCTGGGTAAACACGTCCTAAAAAGCTGGAATAGCAATGAACATGTGGAAGACCATGGCTAGGCAACGGGCCTATAAACATCCCCACAACACACTAACACAACAATAGAACGTCTATTGCTAGGCAACCAAGCAGTAAACAAGCTTCCTCACCAATAGAGACCGTGTTTTCTATGTGGTGTGTTTGGAGTCTATATATAACAGCAGCCCTCCACCATGATCTTGTGAGTCATAGGAGGCGACGAAAAGGGAAGTCTCAAATGAGACGGTAAAATATTGTCACGAATCCCTAGAGACTTAGACCCAAAAGAGACTGCACTGGCAAGGACCAGCAGCATATACAAAATACAGACCCATCCTCTCGTCAGAGAGGGCACCCAATGAAAACAAGACTGTAACTGTCAAACAGCAATAAATATCTGGTGTCAAGACTTACTGACTGACTGACTGACCGTCAGTCGCAATGTGACTTTGACAGACGAAACCACTCCCTCACTGTATAAGAGAAAAGTTACATATATTCGAGGAAAGGGTAGATATATAAAGAGGATAAATAGGCCATTTTATGATACAAATCTGTCATCCATGTGATACATAAAGCATTTATGATGCAAGAAATAGCGACTTCCAGCCAATAATACATAAGCTTCAGTGTTATAATAGTAAGCCAAATTTTGCTGGCTAACATTTAAAACAGATGCATTATTTGCACCCACAAAAAAGTCAGAAACAAGTCCCTCTTCAAAAGGCAAATCATCGATCTTCTAAAAAAAATAAAGAATACCACCATTCAGTAGGGAAGTTTATGAATGATTCTTTTATAAGTACTGGTTTCTGATGCATGTGATATAAATTATTCCATCTGATAGATTATAAATATTTAGATTTCATTAACTGTTACGATATGGTTATACTCTTAATAACATGATTACTTTATCTTTAAATTTGTAGGTGTACTATAAACTCATTAATTCTATTTGGAATAAGGAAGAATTGCCTGATCAGTGGAAGGAGTCTATTATTGTACCTATTTACAAGAAGGGCGATAAAACTGACTCTAGTAATTATCGTGGGATATCATTTGTATCAACTTCATACAAAATTTTATCCAGTATCTTCTCAAGATTAAGTCCATACGTAGATGAAATTATTGGGGATCATCAGTGTGGTTTCGACATAACAGATCAACTACTCATCAGATCTTTTGCATTCGTCAAACACTGGAGAAAAATGGGAGTACAGTGAGACAGTACATCAGCTGTTCGTAGACTTCAAGAAAACCCATGATTCATTTAGGAGGGAAGTATTGTACAATTGGGGTACCCATGAAACTAGTTAGCCTGACTAAAATGTGTTTGAATGAAACCTGTAGTAAAGTCCATATAGGTAAATATTTGTCTGATAATTTTCCTATCCAAAATGATCTAAAGCAAGGAGATGCTTTTGAATTCTGCTCTAGAATATGCCATTAGGAAGGTCTAGAAAAACAAGGTGGAACTGAAATTAAATGAGATACATCAGCTGCTAAGTGAAACTGAGATGTGAACATTTTGGGAGATGACATAGATACCATAAAGAAAAACACAGAAACTTTAATTGACGCTCGTGGGGAGGTTGGTATAGAAGTAACAGCAGAGGAAACTAAATGTAAGTTGCTGTCTTGTCAGAAGAATGCAGGGTAAAATATTGACATGAAGATAGCTAACAGACCCTTTGAAAATGTGGCATAGTTTAAGTATTTGGGAATGTCAGTAACAACTCAAAATTTAACTCAGGAGGAAGTTGAGGTACTGGATTCAGGTAATGCTTGTTACCATTTAGTCCAGAACTTCTGTCTTCTGCTCTCTTTTTTAAAAACTTAAGAATTGGAACATACAAAAGTACAATTTTGCCCATGGCTGTGTATGAGTGTGAAACTTGGTCTCTGACATTAAGGGAGGAACATAGGCTGAGGGTGTTTGAGAACAGGGTTCCGAGGAGAATATTTGGACCAAAGTGAGGTGAAGTGACAGGAGATTGGAGAAAAGTGCATAATGAAGAGATTAATAACTTTTACTCTCCTCTAAGTATAATTAGAAAGATGAAGCCAAGGAGGGTGAGATGAGCACGGCATATAGCATGAATGGGGCCGAAAGCCGGAAGGAAAGAGACCACTTACAAACTAAGATGTAGGTGGGTGGATAATATTAAAATATGTCTCAGATAGGATGGGGTGCTATGGACTGGATTGATTTGGCTCAGGATAGGGACCAGTGCAGCGGTCTTATGAACACAGTAATGAACCTTCGGGTTCCAAAAAATGTTGGAATATTCTGGAGTAGCTGCACAACTGGTAGCTTCTCAAGAAGGGCTCAGGTCCATTAAGTTAGGTATACTATGTAATTAAGATAATAATAATATTGTATATATTAATAAGACTAATAATTAAGCCTCATTTTAGTGGCCTTTTTGAAATTCTATTTTTTCAGATATAGGATATAAGGTTAAGATAAAGTTATCCCCATGCTTAACTAATTAAGCACTATGCCATGAAGAAGTATAAGGGAATGGATGTGTAGATCCACTTTCTCTTGAACTTGGCACTAGCTGGAAGTGTGGTCACTTTCACGCCCCGGCCGCTTTACGCCCGGAGAAAGAGCATTTTTTACCCATTGCATAGGAGGCTGGGTGGACCCCAGAGCTGGTCTGGACAACGTGGAGAAAATTCTTGACTCTACCAGGACTCAAGCTCTGACTCCACAGTCGTCCAGCCCATAGCCAGTCGCTATCCTGGCTCACATACAGGAGGTAATAATGTTATTTTTGTAACATATCCAACATTAATTGTTGTGAATAAGTTATATATATATTGCTAATGGGGTGGGACTAAGTCCCTTGTACTGCGGCAACTTCTGGCCTATTGTACTAGCCCCAGATGATAGGTGAGGGTGATTGTGGAGAAATTGGTGCAATGAGATTGGCGGGGTAAACCGAAGTACTCAGATAAAACCTGCTCCAGCGCCACTTTGTCCACCATAAATCCCACTTGACCAGACCCGGGATCGAACCCGGGCTGCCGCGGTGGGAAGCCAGCGACTAACAGCTTGAGCTATGGCGCGGGCACTAGTGAATGAGTTGGTTCAGTTGGTAATGCTACTGACTTGTGTTTGGAAAATGTCCAGTTCGAATATCGGCTTGGACACAAACTATTTTCATGGAGGTTTTGTACGTTTTCCTTTGCCGTTCTAGGCAAATGCAGGGGTCGTACCACAAATCAGATTAAGACAATCCGCCCCACTCCACTAAACGCCTTAATGGCATAGTGCTTAATTAGTAAAGCACAGCGAAAACGTTATCTTTTATCAACTGGCAGTTCGAATTTCTAATACAATACAGTCTTGAGTATACATGTAACCGATTCAGCGTTACTCTTATCTTCCTTTGTTCGGCTGTAATAGAAACGATCTTTTTAGGCCGTTCATATTCAATCTAACGGTGAAATTATAAAAGTACCAACCTATCTTATCGATTCAGCTTGTATCGTCATTCGTTTAGTTTATATAATGTCCGATAGAGGCCGCAGAGTTCACGCCACAGAAGTTCATGCGTTCGTCAACAATTTTTTCCATGTAGTGATCCCGGGGCCGGGTTAGGCCGTTGCTGTGAGCAGCCATTCGCGCTGTTCATTGCAATCAGTTGAGAGGTGGAAGTTGCAGTGGACGGTTGGTTGTGGTGTTACGGAGAAGTGTTTGTGGAGCGCTATTAAATTTCCGTAACCGTTCAGTATTGCTGTGAGTGGTAGTGTTCGTAGGTGAAGCCAGCAATATGGATACTGGCAGTGGAAATGCTGGATCATCAGATGCCACAAAAACAAATTCAAACTCTACATCTGAAAGTTCTCAGCATTCGGGGTGTGGCTGTGCTTCAGGAACAACCATTACTGTTCGCGTCACGCCAACAACAGGGGGCCAGTTCGATCTTCAAGTGGCAAAAACAGAAAGTGTTGAAAACTTGAAGAAACTAATATCCAAAAAACTTAAAGTGCCGAAAGAACGGATATGTTTGCTTCATAGGGACAGGTGAGTGATATGTCTTAATGGTTTTAATTTGGAAACTTGCGAGATCGTGAGTCGTAAATGTAATTCAAGTGCACTGTGGCAACGCCGAAGACCCTATCAGCTGTGATGACGTAGTCGAAGTAGGCTGTGGTACAGTGTATAAAATGGCTGAATGTTATATAATTTGAAGTCACTGAAGAGCGATGGAGTTCTGCTTGTTTATACTTATGTGTAGTTATACATTTACCATTGTATATAACTGCCATATGTGGTATTATTTTCTGAATATATTGCGATTATGTAATATATAATTGATTCTGTTGTAGGCAACTTCGTGATGGCACTTTGCAAGAGAATCATTTGATGGATGGAAGCAGATTAACTCTGTTACCTAGTGTTGAAACTGGTTTGCTGGTAAGTAAAATAGTATTGTGAAAATAATCGAATTGTGCTCTCAGGTGGGATCCCGCTCCGACCACAGTTAACGGTTGCGTTGGTTGTAGTTGTTTGGCCAGGTCACATTTGCCCTAGCTTATTTCTTCGTTGTAGCAGAAGGTAACAACACGCCGGGGGAACTTACTCGAGCTGGTTCCGTTTGAACCAGTTCTTAGTGGGTCATAAGTTCCAAACTGTTTCACATAATAGCCAACATCGAGTTCACGTTTTGTGACGTAACAGTATTACTTTTATATAATTTTACATCTTACGTCATTGTACAATTAATTATTTTCATAATTTTTAAAGCATATTAACAGAAGTTTAATATTTTTAGTAATATAGTAGTGTGTAATTAATTTATTGTACCAAGTTAATAAGGGAAACTTATCTTTCCCAGTTTTCTCTTGTGGGTTTAAGTACTGGACGTTTGGGCATGACGAATCTGTAATTTGTTAAGGCTACGGAACAAGTATATTACCCAGTCGTTATTTCGCAAAGCAGCTGAATTTATACACGTTACAACATTTACAATACTAGTAATATTTGGGGGATGATAGCATTTATTGCTTTCGAGCCGAAACACCACGCTGTCAAGGTATGTGGTGGAGCGAAAACGAAATACATATTTTTAACACAGAATATTAGATGCGTTAGGCACTAGGTGCTCATTAATGACTGGGAACGGGGCGTCTGCAGTAAATACCGTGCTGAGAGAAGTGGAGTAAAAGCATCGTTTGAGACGTTTGCTATTTTGCCCCCCCTCCTTTTCCGAAGCTGTAAGGGAACGTTACGAACAAGCCTAACTGCCCTGCTAGTTGGTGTTTTAAGATTGTTCGTAGTTTCATACATTTGTATCTACTGTATGCACTGAAATATTCATCAGAGAGAAAAAGCTGAAGGTGCAGATGATACACGTGCCAGAAGTTCTTTCTTTGAACCTTTTTTTTTTCCATAGAGCGGTGTTGCCGCTGTGGTACTATGGACGCGAGATGCAATACTGCTACTCGCTTTGTTGCGAAGCTTGCACAACCTGGTGGTGTTGGGTGGCTTGTCTGCTGTCATTCCCACCCCCCCCCAGCCGCTCTCATGAACATCAGCCTGCTCAAGCCAGCTTCCACGGAACAGCCCTCTTCTCCCTCCCTACAATCGTTCCTCCTGGGCCTGACTGGCCCCTGGGTCGCTTCTATAATCTGTGAAGCCCGGTGATGCATTAATCTTTCAAATAACATCGTACTGCAGTCGTTTTTATGGCATGAAGGAGAATGCGAGCTGACGCCTTGGCTGATACAGAATTATTTGGCAGCGTAAACCAAAACCGATGGTTATTTCCTGACTTTAGCTTTTGAACACTTGTGCATATGAGGTGTTCCAGTTGAGCGTTCATCAAGCTCCTCATTCTTAGTTTTCAGCATATCTGTTGAAAGATGTGTTCCCCCCCCCCAAGTTTTTAATCGACGCAAAATTAGTCTGTGAATGACGTAAAGGTGACCATTGCCCATTTATATTATTAGAGCATTGGTAACAGTAAATTGTGTATTTTTCAAGTTTCTTCATAGGACTCACACGTATGTCGCTGTGTTAGGGGATAATAGCAGATTTTAGAACCGTTGTTTTAATTGGCTTGCCGGAAAATTATTTGTGTTTGTGCTTGCGCGCATGCTCTATTTCAAGGCAAATTTATAAAAATAAATGGCGGTAGTTTGCTTTTCAGCAATATTGCGTAGCCGAGTTTACATGCATAGTTTGCATAGGCATATATTTCTCCCTATCAGAAGGAAACATTTTTTGTACCGTTGGCGGGTATGAGCTGGGAAGAAGTGCGTAACCGGAAGGAGTGAAAGTGACACGAGAGGGGGAAGTTGTCAGGAAAAATAATTTAGGTGGAGATGGAAGAGATAGCGCGAGAAACGTAGGCGGGAGGGTAATACTAAAATGGATCTTAACGTAGTTTGTGGATTGGATTAATCAGGCCCCGAATAGGAACCAGGAACACGTCAATGTTAATAAAAGGCTGAGAATTTCTTGTGCGCTTGAACGACTGCTATAAGCTTTAGCAGGAGGACTGTGGCCCCATGATGTTGGATGTTCAGTATTTTTAAGTTGGGTGATTAATTTTGGAACTGTCAGTAGTTTGCCGGAGACATTAACCGATGCTACCTGACACAGTGTTTAGGACTTGAATTCCGAACCAGGCTGTTGTATAGATGATTGATTGGAATCCGACTTCCCCATTTCATGTCGATTATTACAACTGTGCCAAGTTGAAGTAACGTTTTCGATAGACAAGACTAGCGTCGAACGGTGTAGTTTCGTTTTAGGAAGGTTGCGAGTTTGAATTTTGGCCCTGAGAACGGCCAGTTTGACTGTTTTCATTATATTTTTAAATCGCTTTGAAAAGTTTCGTCCCACAGACATTTTACGATGCAAGAAGAGACAGTTTTCGCATGCATTACAATTAATGTACCATACACTACGCGTACGTTTACATGTAAGCCGAGTGGATCCATCTGTGTGTTATATATTGTATATACAGTAATAGGGGCACTATGCTATACAAGCCGAAAGGTCGCGGGCTCGATTACCATTGAAATCATTGATTTTTTTTTTCAATTTCCTTAATCCATCCAGCCTCCAACAGAAATGAGTACCAGGAATCTTCTTGGGGGGGGGGTTAAGGGCGGCCGACACGTAAGGCTGACAACCTCACCGCCATTTGCAAGCCGATTGTCCAGAAAATGTGGGAGCCTCAACACTTCACAACATTATGAGCCTTCAGAGCCTGTTACAGGGATACCTTTACCTTTTTACCTTAATGTGTTTGTTGTTTGACGTAACGTCTTCAGTAGGGTAGGCCAACAATCTACTCTTTTTTATCACTGTTATTGTTGCTGTTGTTGCTACTGCTCCATTGATACACATTTTTTTATTCTGTTTATTTTGCTGGTAATAGAATGAAACGTTTGTGATGAAGTTGGTGGAGGTGGGATGTGTCTTTGCTAACTACCAATGCATTCTTCTGACGAAACATGTCTAGGATCTTTGTACTATATGTGACACTGCTTTCATCATTTTTGAACAAAACTTGATTGATTGACAATATTGAGAGAGTACCGGTTTGTGTAGCGGTATTGTGCCAGACTGGTGTCCTGGATGTACCCGGTTCGAGCCTCAGTCTAGTTACCTGTTGCCACAATTCAGTAACTTTTAGTAATTTTTCTGAGTATTTCAAGCAAATGCTTGGATATAGATGAAGCTTTAAGTAGACCAAACGAGCCCCAATCTAATCGCCGTTTGTCGATGTTTCCCATCTCATTCGACGATGTAGAGGCCTCGCTGCAGCTGTAAAAGCGTTACAAGAACTGACAATGATGGTATAGCTACTGTGCCGATAGGCGTGTATACAAATTTCAGTTGATTATGAGAGGGACAACCAACTGGCCACACGCCAGCTGATGATCTGCCCATTCCCCACGAATGTGTTGCATGTTTTCCTCATTATAAAAGACACTGAATCTTATAAAAATTATTCTGTGTAGTTTATGCATTGACTGCACAGGACGCCTAATTAATAACTTGGAGATGCGTGGAAACAGTACGGCTCCAGGATCGTGTGCAGTTTGATAAATTTAGCACCGTCGACTAGGCAGCATTTAATTCAGATAGACTTCGTTTAGCCCCGTGAGCTTGTATACCTTGGGTCTGCTTATAGCAGGTCAGATGTTTACATCGGTATGTTGGAAGAAGATATTTTTGTAATGCGGCCTGGAAGTTTGTACCTGTGGCACAGTACGTCCTATCAGCCGGACAACCTTGGATAACAATATGTAGAGAAAGTATAGATTCATGAAATTGTGGGCGATGTTGGTAAACTGAGACATCATTATGTAAGATTTGAGGTTTTCACGGCCGTGACTATGAAGAAAGCAGTCTTCTGGGATGTGGCGCCGTGTAGATATGGTGTTAACCGACGTTTCGGAAGACCGTATCGCCTCCATCTTCAGGGCGGAAGGAAAAATAAGAAAATCCGGAAATATTTTTTCCGACATTAGTCTGCTTGCACCTGCTCCCACCGTTTCTTCGCTTGCGGATTTTCTTATTCTTCCTTCTACCCTGAAGATGGAGGCGATACGTTCCTCCGAAACGTCGGTTAACACCACATCTACACGGCGCCACATCCCAGAAGACTGGTTTCTTCAGAGACATCACTGTGTCGCAGATGTCCTCCTGTTCGACCATACCTCCCACCCGAATCTTGGAAACTTCTGTGGCCATATTAGCGTCTTAATAAACGTAGTTTCACTGAATACAAGTACCTCTGTGTACGTCGGAGATACCTTTGTCATTTTTATCAGACGGCGTCATTTGACGGCTTTCCTCATGGGAACGTCGGAATAGTTGGCCTTCGGCTGCCTGGTACAGTCTCGTGTAAATTTTGGAGAAAGTTGGATTATAGTCCATGTTGTTGTTATAGTAAATAAATAGCCATGTGTTGAGTGTACTGTTATTGATGTTTATAAACTGAATCTTCTGTTCTTGCTGTTACATATGTTCCTGGCTTATCACTGATTTTCAAATGAAATGCAGTAAGACCTCAGTAATTCGGACTGATTAGCAGATAACCCTTGTCCAAATTAATGAAAGTCCGAAATACATAAGTGTTACTGAAAAGATGTTCATGGAAGTTATAAAATGGACTTTAGTGGGTTTTTAGACAATACAGCTTTATTTTGAAACATATTGCATATCGTAAAATAAATTACATAGTGTTATTGAGACTGTGCTTTGTAGAACAGAATTATTTGACTGTGATCTCTTTTGGAATGGCCTTGATGTTTGACTGGAGGCCTACAAGAATCTACCGTCATCCGTGCCAGTGCGACACGCGACGATGTGATTATCAGGGTTCTAATGCGAAAAAAAACGATTGTCCGAATTATCGCGAATTTCATATTAGTGAGGTTTCACTGTGTTTGATTGGTTGGTGTTGCTTATCTTGGTGAAGTTAAGAAATTTAGCTGCATAGTCAGACTTGCGTTGTTCTAACTCAGAACTGGAATTTAATTCTATTTAAAACGTATGTTTCCTACCAGATACAATATTCCGTAACGTAGCTTTAACAAATGCCTCGAATTTCCGTATATCGATTTCGGTAGTTTCTTTCCGCCGTCTTGCTTGAAGAATCCAACTTCTCTTATCATTCGACAGTAACATGAAACGCGACTGTTACGTTAGAAACAAAAAGATTCCTTTAAAATGTAATACTGCTTTAGTTTCAGAATTTCGCCATAGGTGAGAGGTAATAGTAGATTGGAATACGTTGTGCATGTATTGTACCGGGACCCCTTCCAAGGTCTAGTGGTCAGAGTTCCTGGCTACAGATCCAGAGGTCCCGGGTTCGATTCCCGGCGCTACCAGATTTTGTGAGAAGGAGTGGGTCTGCAACGGTGTCCACTCAGCCCCTTGAGGACAGTTGAGGAGCTATTTCAAGGAAATAGCGGCTCCGGTCTAGAAAACCGAGATTAACGGCCGTGGGGATCCGTGGCGCTGACCACGTGACATCCCTTATCCTCTACCAAGTCTCTATAGTATGGACACTAATAGCCTACAGTCTTATTTTCAGATGTTCTGAAAGACGTCCGATTATGTTTCAGTGATTCAGTATTGAGGGGGTCGGTTTCCCCATGCACCGCGACTGATAGTCTATTGTACATCCCCCTTTTAATTTCTACCGTCTCCATCCCCTACCGATACTGGTGCTCGCTATCAGCCCCTTTCTGCCAGAGAGGTTTCTACCCTCTACTTGGCAGTGGTATCTAATAGTTAGTCCCTTTCTGTCAGCGAGGTAGTCCCTCCTCTGGCAGTGGTACCTAATACTTTAGCCCCTTTCTGCCAGCAAGGTTTCTACCCTCTACTTGGCAGTGGTATCTAATAATTAGTCCCTTTCTGTCAGCGAGGTCGTCCCTCCTCTGGCAGTGGTACCTAATACTTCCCCATCTATCGGAGGCATTGGAAACTATTTGGGCGGGTAACGTTTTGGCCTAATTTAGCTCAGAGGCCTCCTAGAGGAATGAGGTTCTTTTACGTGCCGTAAATCTACGACACGGGACCCACGGCTTAAAGTCCCTCCCGGAGGACTTGTTCCCTGAATTTTTCCGCCCTTCCGATTTATGTTACGAAGCAAGAATAAGTTTTATAAAATTGGATGTCCTTCTCAGTTTTCATACTGCTTAGTTTAAGAAGAGCGAGTTCTTTCATAACTTGGAGGCGTAATGTTTGTCATATCATTGAAGTCGGTGGAGTCGTCATCATCATACATGTCTCGATACTTGGATCGGTCCGAGGCAGAGGGGACGCAGTCTGCAGCCCACGTAATGATCGATTCATTGTAATAAATGCTTACACGTGTCGCCCACTGACGACGCGGCTACCAGATTTAAATGATTATTTATCTATTTGTAGTGGTTACAGCTTCGTGTCCGCACCGACGCCGAATATTCAACTGTTCTGCAGTTCTTGCACACAGGTATTAGTGCAGGCCCAAATGCATTATTAGAGCGTGTGCAGCGAAGATTGCCTGCCATCTTCAAACCTGCTAAATGAAATTTGGCGTTTGGAATCGACGCTGCACATCAGGCAAATTTACATGGCACTCAAGTCCAACCTCTTTTCTGACAAAGCAAAGGTGCGAAGGTGTACTGTAATTTCATAGTACATATATTTTTAAAGAAATATTTTTGCGACGTACCTTCAGGCATTGATCATTTATTGCTGGTGTAAACGTGTTTTTGGAAAGTATATTAGTGACAGACGTGGAGATCCGTTGCGCTGACCACGTGACATCCTCTATCCGGAAACGTTGGCACTAACTTCGCCGATAAGCGACGGTCATTCGGTCGGTATAGTTCCCTTGCGGACTACGGGCCACGGAGTTTATTTTTTATTTGTATTAATGGTAGACACCACCTTGCCTGCGACAGTATTAACAAAGCTGGTAGACAGTAATGATATTATAGCACACAGAGGAATTATTTTGTACATTGTGTTTTGTTCATCCATATGTACGAGGCGCCGTTATTTAGAAAAAAAACTTTTGAATTGAGTTGTATGTAGGTTACAAGCTGTATAGTGGACCAATACGGAAAAAAATAATTTACCAGCTATTAATGTACGTCTTCTTCAGTACTAAATTTAATTGAAATCCGTTGAATATGCGGGTGCTACTTACTGTAGGGTTTCATTTTATGTGCTTCTTGGAAAGGACACATAAAAATTGGCACAGGTCTAAATTTCACTAAAATATATACACTTGTCACGCGTTTAGAAGGACAGATTGCAAAAATGTTCCAGTTAGCTTTGGCATGTCTAGCTCCTTCATCTGTCTTCATGTAAGAACTCGAGAACGCAGAATAGATTTTCGTGAAATGTTATATTGGACGATGAAATCTGTTCATACGTCCCAATTTTGGGTGACACAATACAGTCATAAGGAACACTATATTGTGAACACCAGCACACATTTATACGCCTATCTGGACCATAACACACTAACGTTTTTCCTAATGCAGGTTGCAGAGGGCAGTACATGCCACGTTCAGTACACTTTTTCTGTAACCGTGACCGTTTTCGAGGTAGGTAATTAAGCAGTCGGGGGTAAATGTGCCAGAATCGTTACGCCACGAATATGCTTATATTTGCGAAGTAGATAATGTTGCATACGTAGTTAGTTAGTTAGTTAGTTAGTTAGTTAGTTAGTTATTGGAGAGGGTGGATTTCCCCATGCACTTAGACCAGTATGGGTCCATTGTGCTTCCTTCTATGATATTCTACCAGTCTATACCCTACCGATATTGGTGCGTACCATCAGTCCCGACCGATCCAGCGAGTTCGGCCTCTACTGGCTTAGCGGTATCTATAATGCTTCCCCCATCAATCAGAGGCGTTAGAGACTACTGTTGGGCGGGAAATGTCCTTGAATTTGGCTCAGTGACCTCCTTTGGAGATATGAGGTGCCATAAAGCTACGACACGGGACTCATGGCTTAAAGTCCCTCCCGGAGGACTTGTTCCCTGAATTTTTCCGCCGGGTTTGAACCCGCGTACCACGAGTCATGAGGTGGGAACGTTACCTCTAGACTACGGAGGCCGCTATGTTGCATGTGTATGTAACAATACTTACCCCATGGAGCAGAGTGCGTCACTTCGTGAAAAGCTAAGAGGTGCTCAGGTAATCAGGAGGCTCCACGCGGCGTATGGAACTCGGAGGTTCATAAGAGTCCGCAGTCGGTTCCTATCTCGAGCCATATGGAACTAGTCCACGCCACCACACCCAAGTCTCATGCCCATTTTCCATTTCTTAGATTGTTTCAAAGGTTCCATACAAGCCCTGGGTCCTCTGTGAGATTTTGTAACATGTAAGGGAAGATTTCTCGGTCTTCTAACATGTTGGATTTATGTAGTAAGGGGTTGTGTTAGCCCCATTCGCGGCCTCCCAAACTGGAACACCACTCGTTCTAGGCTGCCTCCGACTTTTTATCAATATATTTGCAGCTAAGGATGCGTTTCGTCGTGGTGACAGGGTACCACCTACCCGACATTAATATGTAGGTTATATATATATAACCTACATATTAATGTCAATATATATATATATTGTCAAGATTTATATATGTGATTTTAGACGGGGCATGGAATGGTGAGTGGATTTATTGACCACTTGTAAACATCACTTGGAACTACAAGTAATTACAACGCTGTCGCAGGTTTCCACACTTATCAATTTACTACACGCTTCCAGTCTGCAGTGTCTTCACTAGTCGTTGCTTGGTAACGAATTTTAACGATGCAGATTCTTCAGCTTCTGCGCTCACGTCGTTACTGTCCGGCGAATATCCCACAACTGAATTATAGCGCCATCTCTTCTCAGCCTCCCTTGCAGAACTCAAATCTCAACTAACTGGGTCGCTCCATTTGTCTTCTACAAGGGTGGCAGGGAAGAGATGGCGCTATAATTCAGTTGTGGGATATTCGTCGGACAGTAACGACGTGAGCACACTAGCTGAAGAATCCCCATTGTTTGGGGGCTGTTACCAAGCAACGACTGGTGAAGACCCTGCAGGCTATGGAAGACTTAGCGTGTAGCGATTTGTAAAGTGTGGAAATCAGCAATATTGTATAGTTCCGAGTGGTGTGTACAGGTACCCGGATGAAAGGTATCCAAAATAAAATAATTTTATTTCAGAAAGCATTTATTATACAGATTTATGGGTTACAACATTACAAAAGGAAACTATCAGAGTGTTTCACTGAGTATATAACTTTTCCAGTAAATTTCATTGTAGGCTCCCTTGGTGGCACAACAAATATCCAGATGATATTCGACCTAGTTCCACGTTGCTTGAAGCATTTTTGATGTTACTGTAGCCACAGCGTCCCTTATGCGGGCTTTCAGGTGTTGAAGGTCGTTAATCTTAACCTCGTAGACTGTGCTCTTCACATAACCCCACGAGAAAAACTGGCGACCTAGGAGGCCAAGCGATTGGTCCACCTTTTCCTGTCCATCTCCTAGCCACCTGCTTGTCCAGGTGATTCGTAAAATAGTGACAGAAATGTGGCGGCGCCCCATCTTGTTGCACGATAGTTTGGTGTGGTTATTGGGGCAGGGCATACAGCTCCAGCAAGTCCAAGTACGAGCGTCGTGTCACAGTCTTTTCCGAAAAGAAAAACGGCCATGTCAACTTATCGTACATTAAGCCGGCCGACACGTTCACTTTGGGGATGCCTGTCTCCAACTCACATGTGACATGTAGTGCTGCAGTTGTACCTGTTTACAGCGCCACTGACTCGGAACGTCGCCTCGTCCGAGAAGCGCACTTGGCGGAGGAAATCGGGTGACGCGTCCATTCTTGCTGGCATGTCCACACCGAAGTTTGTGTGCTACTTGGTCACTCGGTTCTAGTGCATGAATCAGATGAATCTTGTATGCTCTTAGGCGGAGCCTTTTGTACAGCACATTGTGAACTGTTGAACGTGTAATTTTTAACTGTGAGCAAGGAGCACGAATTGATTTGCGCGGACATCGCTGGAATGTCTCTCTAATGGGATTGACATTTTCTTCATATGTCCGTTTCTTTCCACGAGATTTTACACGCAACAGACTACCTCTAATCCTCAGTATGTTGTCCCAGAACCGAATGCTTTTCCGTGTAGGAGGTTGACGTCCATACACAGACAAAAACAGACTCCGTGGTTTTAGTCCGCAAACGAACTATACCGACCGAGCGACCGCCGCTTGTCTGCGAAGTTGGTTTCAACCTTAGCGGATAGAGGATGTTGCGTGGTCAGCGCAGCGAATCCCCACGGCCGTTAATTTGGGTTTTCTAGGCCGGAGCTGCTATTTCCTCGAAATAGCTTCTCAGTTATCCTCAGGAGGATGAGTGGACCCCGTTCCAGACCCACTATTTCTCAGAAAATCTGGTAGCGTCGGGAATCGAACCCGGTCCTCTGGATCTGTCGGTTGACACCCATATTGCGTTCCAAAACTACGCTGGACAACCGTAAGAATGTAGCTCAGCTAGTCGCACCACGCATTGAATCTGTTCCTGTGGTGTCGACATCGTTACTCAGTTCGCCGGAAGTCATCGGCTGGCGCATGTATGGAAGCCGGGCACGTGTATGGCAGTTAGTTTTCGAGATATAAATTTTTTATTTTGGATACCCTTCATCCGGACACGCAGTATAAATGCTCAATAAATCTGTTCACCAATCTATACCCCGTCTTACCCCCCCCCCCACTAATCA
>NW_019741981.1:2181399-2209981 GCF_002891405.2 Cryptotermes secundus
TGTGTGTGTGTGTGTCTGTCGAAATATAAGGAAAACGAATGGCGCGCATGTGCATTTGCCGTTGCTTTGTTGCAGCAGCATGATCTGCAGTGCTGTCTAGTTCTTTGTGCAGAGTTTCAGGGAACCGTGCGTCCTGCAGTAAGTGTCTTGTGCTGTGCACGGAGATTATTTGAGAGCGTGCTGCAAATCGTTCGGCCGGTCCAATGGTAGGATACGCTGCTGGCGTCATCTCGCACCTGCCGCGTCCTTCCCCTTAGTGTAGTCAGCAGGCCAATAGCCTGTACACATTACAATTTCCTCATCAGTATTTTATGCCATAAATATTTAAAGAGCTGCCTTAAAGCGAACTTGTGCGTTACATTCTTCCGGCCATAAACCACAGTCACTGCTACTGTACTAAACATTCAGTCAGCAGTGCTGCTGCTTATATCAAAATGGCACGTGAGTGTTACGCATTGGAACAAGTTTGCATGTACAGGATCCGTGTGAAAAGCAAGGAGAATATTCTGGAATAAATTGTAGGATGTTTACAGTTCCAGACAGACAAAGAATCTATTCATATAGTCGTAGTAAATTGTAGACAGAATCGTTATTTGACAAAAGAGAATCAAATCAAAGTGCCGAGTGTTCATTGGAAAAAGAAGTGGATTAAATCGATGCTAGGTTTGAAAATTCTCCTCGAGAATCCCATAGATGCTTTGCACAGGAGACGTGGGTGTAAAGTTTTAGGTTTAAAGCTTTTTCTGCTTTCGAAAATGTGCTTCTGCATGTGAATGTGAACATTTTGCGGAGGTGCAAGGAATGCGTGACAAATAGGGCCATTCCAGCATGTGATGTGACGTGACGTGGCGCGATGTGGGTTTTGTTTGGCATTTGACTGCCCGTAGGTTGTGGATTGCACTGTGGGGCTGAATACGCGCGGGAAGATTTGACGTGAAGAGGCGGTCTTGTGCCGGACGGGGCGAACGACTTGGGGCAGTCTGTTAAATAACCTTTCACTAGAATATCGCCATGGAATCTGGAGCCTAGCAAGAATGATGGACGTCCATTTAGAAGGAACGAACGACGCAATATATATGGGTGAATGTGGGTTAGCATCTTCAAATGGGCCACGATTGCTTTTCCCGGCGTTCTTCTTAACCCGTTCCTAACTTCATACCATATCAGATCGGAAGCATACAGCTGATGAAGTGTTGTTAAATGAACGGAATACTACATGATCTGATTATTAAAAAAAGAATTGGTTATTTCGAGTCCCGTTAAGGGCAAGAATTTTTACTTTTCCATGTCCAGACCGGCTCTGGGGTCCACCTCACATCATATCCAATGGGTACTGGAGGCTCTTTCCCCTGGACTAAAGTGGCCGGAGCGTGAAGCTGGCCATTCACCTCCACCTAGTGCCGAGGTCAATAAAACATGGGTCTATACATCCACTCCACCATACGTCTTCATGACGTAATGCTTAATTAGTTAAGCACGGGGACAACTTTACCTTACGCATGCCACTAGACCCGCGTTTCCAGTTTGTAATTTCCTACAACCAACACCACCGTGTGTGTCATGCGAACCTAGATATTTTAGTGGCTCTAGAATTTAATTTGTAGGGCTTTAAGGTTTTGTGCAGTGTTATACCTTACAAAAATATGAGCTCTATATGAATAAAAATATAATATAAAATAATAAAATGGCATCCTCGATATATTTACATTCAGCGTTTCGTTGGATGTCGGTTGCTAATGAACGATTGGAGCTGGCTGTCTATGGTTCTGCAGCCCTTGTCGACCTTGGCCGCTTTTTTTTTCAGGTTCCTAATCTCTACATAGTCGGTAGGACTTCTTGAACGGGGATCAGCCAGTCACAAGGCCGCTGCCTACACATAGAACAACACAAACAGAATAAACGCACACAGACATACATGCCTCGGGTGGCGTTCGAACCAACGATCACAGTGTGCGAGCGGGCGAAGACGGTTCATGCATTTAGACCACGCGGCCACCGCAATCGGCAACGATTTAAGCTAGGCATGCGAAATGTTTTACGAACATAGGTCATAAACCCATGTATAGATTTTTCATCGGACAGTTTCTTTGTTAACGTTTGCAGATGTAACTACGGTGGAAATGTTTGAAATTATAACCGGTGCTAGTAGAAATGGTCCCCAGAATGAAATGGTGAAGTTGCATAGTTACATCTTGTTAGGTACTGTAGCTTCTCGGCATGTGAATTTAAACATCTGAAGGACAGTAGTCGTGGTTAACTCTTCCGAGAACTTTTATTAACCCTGTTCTTAAATGTTGTTTTGAATTGAAGGGTTCTTTAGGAGTTTGTTGTGGATAATTTATTTCATTTTCGCAACAGTTTTAATCACGAATCCCTGTAGGCTACCCCGGGAGCCAAAAGTACGTGTACAATTCGGATTTACCAGCCACCAATGAAATTGCACTTTGGTAGTAAACACATACATTTTTATACTCGCCACCGCCTTCTTTTAAATCGCTCTTGGAGACTGGGTGACATTACTTCTGAAGCCCTGGCTATAGCCCCCGACCTGTCAATGATAGTAGTAATGACATACCTTAGTACTTGTAAAGAAGGGACCTCCTCTGTGGTCTACTGGTCAGAGTTCCTGGCTACAGATCTAGAGGTCCCGGGTTCGATTCCCGGCGCTACCAGATTTTCTGAGAAATAATGGGTCTGGAACGGGGTCCACTCAGCCTCGTGAGGATAATTGAGCTATTTCAAGGAAATAGCGGCTTCGGTCTAGAAAACCTAGATTAACAGCCATGGGGATCCGTTGCGCTGACCACGCGACACCCTCTGTCCGCAAAAGTTGGCACTAACTTCGCCGACAAGCGGCGGTCGCTCAGTCGTTATAGTTCGCTTGCGGACTGCAGGCCACGGAGTTTGTTTTTGTTTTAGTTATAAAGAAGGCAGCAGTTTGCAAGGTACGAAGGGCCATATTTAAAGGAAACTGAGAGTTAAAAGTTTAACTTATTTCCATGAATAAGTATTTCTCTTTAAAAATTTCTATCAAAAAATTGTGGTGTGCGTACAAACATTTGTCGGTATCGAACCCTGCGTTCTATGTGAAAAATTAGTACCTCCTCGTCCTCCTCACCACCACCGCCACCAACAACACCAACACCAACACCCACCGCGCATCAGATCGAGATCCGGAGACAGGAGGGAGCTTCGCGTTTGTAATCTGCGTAGGTTAAGCAGTAAACTGTTGTCGCCAGAATAACTTCTGGTTGTCGTGTACTTTTTCTGAGCCCAGTACTAGTTTATAGCAAAACATGTGGAAATGTAATTACGTTTCATGGCATTTCTATTTTGAGATAGTCACTGTTTCGTAGCAAATTGGCAGAGTAAACATGGCAACACCGCTTTCGTAAGAGATTGTACGAGGGCAAGTCGGAGCTGTGACGTCTCGTCCCGCGGCATGTCTGGTTTGGTTAACGTAGGAAATCTGTGGCCAGTGAACCACATCCGGGGCCGCCGATGCTTGCAGCATTGTCGATTTCCTGTACATATTCTGCAGTTGCAGGTGGAAAGGGAGGCGCTCAGCTGCCTCTGGGTTCTGTTCATCGAACCTGCTTTTTTGTGTCTTGTGCCTGGCACATTTAGCAGCAGGGTCTACTCGACGTAGGGCCGGTTTATTTAGTGCAGTAGTGCCTTATCAGCTTTCTTGCGTTTTTCGTAACTATTCGCGACAACAAGGCTTTAAGCTTATTTCTCCAGTGCGTTGATGCCTACACGTGTTGTAGGTGAGTTTATCATTCCATAATAGACCTGCCTGGGGCCACACGGTAGCGTAGTTAGTTGAGGCACTATGCTACAAGCCGGATGGTCGCGGGATCGAATCCCGATGAGGTGGATTTTTTTCAATTTACCTAAACCTTCCAGCCGCACTGTGGCCTTGGGGTCGACCAAGCCTGTAACAGAAATTAGTACCAGGAATATTCACCGCTATCTATGAGCCAATTGTCTACAAAATGTGGGAGCCCCAACATCTCACAGCCCTATGGGCCTCCACGGCCTGTTACAGGGATACCTTTACTTAACTTAACTTAACTTGAGAGACCTGCCTGTTGTACTTAGGCTCATTTCTCAGTAACTTTGTGTCTCTTAACTTCTCACGGGTGTTTGACAACAGTGCATTAGTACATACGTAGTATAAGCTTTTCAGGCTATTTTCGCAACATTTCACTACTGTTAGGCATTGCGATAGCGCCTTTAACATGTTCAGGCAATTATCTGAAAACTTCCTTAGAACCTCTTAGGTTTTAGGCGTATTTCTCCATTGCGCTTGTAGGTTTTCAGACGCTCGCAAGAGTTCACTCGCGTCTGTTGGCCTAATTATGTATTTATCCAACGAGTTAGTGCCTGTTCGATTTTAGACGCTACTTGCCATGGAGCTTCAGGCGCGTTTTATCATGTAGCTACATCTTTCAAGCGCGTTTTGGCATCAAGGTACATCTTTGAAGCGCGTTTTGGCATCGAGCTACGACTTTCAAGCCCATTTTGTCATCGAGCTACAACTTTCAAGCCCTTTTTGGCATCGAGCTACACTTTTCAAGCGCGTTTGGGCATCGAGTTACACTGTCAAGCGCGTTTTGGCATCGAGCTACAACTTTCAAGCCCGTTTTGGCATCGAGCTACAACTTTCAAGCCCGTTTTGGCATCGAGCTACAACTTTCAAGAGCGTTTGGGCATCGAATTACACTTTCAAGCGCGTTTTGGCATCAAGCTACATCTTTTCAAGCGATATTAGCAACACTGCATACATTTTTGGATAGATTTAAACATTGCAGAGTGTATCGGATATGTGTGAATGAATATAAGGGTAACTTTTTTTTAATTGATTAGTTAATTTATGAACCATAAAGGTTGTGGATTCGAATAATACAGCCCATGCGAGGTTGTGTATGAAATGTGAATCAGAAATATTTCGGAAACGTCTGTGGACTATCTCGATGTAGGCGAACTGGACAATAGATACGCCGAGAGGGGCCAATGGAAACTCACCAACGCTGCATAATGTTGCAGTTGTTGAAATTTATTTCGCTGTTGGAATTTGAACCGGCTACCTCAGGTTGGCTGAACTGAACGGCCTGGGTAGTTACATAAGCTTCGCAGTAAAACGTTAGGGGCAGTATTACCGGAGGCACTTTCTGAAGTTGCTTTGTATTCGATCAGTATTAGCGAAATTTGATTGTGCTTGGAATTGAAGAATTATGCCCCTTTAACTTTTTTTTTATACATGTTGCATTTGTGTTGAAATTCAGACCCTGAAGGTTATTTTTGTTGGAAAAGTCGTGGGCTTCTACCTGAATTCCTATTCAAAGGTTTCCCATGAAACAGCTCGCCTTATTCCTGCAGATAATAGCTGAGGGAGTAAGTGACGTCTTGCTTTGAATGTGGGTCCTGTATTGTTGCTTACAGCTAGTGCAGAAATTTATTCCGTGCTCAGGGAGAACTCGTTCCTTAGAAATCATCTCTCTTTCTCTATGCCCTGTATTCGACTCAACGCATTCTGAATTCTCCCTTCACTCCTCGCATTTCCCTCCTTGTATACAGTACACAGTTCCTTGTTTGTTTCTCGTGACTGTGGTAATTTTCAGATTCACATGTTGTAGCACTTAAATGTGATTGCCATAAACACGTATAGCTTTTTTGGTTTTGAATTTCGAGTCATTAATTCAGTATATTTGCCTTAAATGTCTGATTATCTGTCGGGTGGTGTAAATGGTAGCTGGGGCTTCAGTTGTAGAAGCTGCAAATACTGCAACTGAAATTGTAAATATTGTCTGTCTGAAACAATTTTCGAAGGTACCCTGAACAGGCAGCCTTACCGGGGGGGGGGAAGAAAACGTTTTATGTCTGTTGGTCTTGTGTGTTCAAATAGAATGAAGGGATGACATGACAATCTGCATCATAATCTAAGACTCACGCAACTTCAGAGATGTTTAGACACACGCTGGTCGGGTCTCGTATTACAGATAGGTATACTTTACTATGCTGCAGTCTCGCCTCGAGGTAGTGGTCTCTAGTATGACTGCTCTGCCCTGGCCTACACGTGTTCGTCAAGCGCTTTTCGAGACTTGCTTTGTCAGTTAATAACCCGACGAGTGTTTTCGTCAGGCATAGTAATATGTGCTCTGATCTCTGCAGGCTCATAACTGCACGTTTTGATGTTCGGAGTCGAAATGAAGATCCGACAACAGTGTTACATTCTTCCGCCCAATCCCCGGCTTGTTACATGGCACGCAGGCAAAGCCGTAGATCTGTAATCGCTGTGGGACCAGTACAGAAGTACATAAGATATAAGCATTACCTAGGTTTTAAATAGTCATATTGTGCGAGGCATTAAGTGGTGGTGGGCTTACAGCTGCATCGGTGGTTAAATTTTCATCTCTGTTGCTGTAGAGTGATTTATGCACTTAATTACACACCGGAGAATAATTTCACCCCTCTTAATAACAGTTTGGCGTCATTTCTTTAGGTAAGGAAGTTTAATATAGGTTGCAGTGGACTAATGGCAAGATATAGGTAGCTGCCCCTGTAACAGGCAGTGGAACCCAGGGCTGTGAGACGTAGAGGCTTAGACATTTTCTGGACAGTCGGCTCACAGATGGCGGTGAGGTCAGTCTTACGCGTCGGCCACCAGGAAGATTCATGAGTCGACCCCAGGACCATAATGCAGCTGGAAAGAAAATGTCAATTGAAAATCCAATGACCTCATCGGGAATTGAAACCCGCAACCTTCCGGCTTGTAGCATAGTGCCTCAACCAATTACGCTACCGCATGCTCCCCTAATGACCAGGTATGCATGTAGAATTTTGATTCCGCCCAAAAGCCTCTTGCAAAGTCTGAGGTGAAGAGCGAAAGATATAATATAGCACTGGCTGTCAGGAAACTAGGTTGTGTGGATGCGAAGTGGATTGGACTTGTTACGGAACTTCGTCCAGGTGCTGCATTTAATGCTTCTTCAGTGTAGTAATGTGCTGTATTGTACGGGGAAGCGAATACTTCTGCGTGGGATATTGAACGAAGAGCTGCATTTGTTTATTTCTCCAGTATTCTTGTAACTTCAGCTTTCATCATCCTACACACTGCCTGCACTCAGGTCTTGGCTTCTGGGAGCATGCTTGTCGTAAGGTGCTACACGTAATATGTGTTTATACGTAGGGTGAGGATTGCGCTGAAAAGTAAATTTCCCTTGTGTCTGGGCACCACCGTATTAGGGCGTAGGATGTTGAGGTAAAGCCCTGTGCTTTTAATATCACGGCATTACAATGGAGATCGATCAGCTTCATGCTGGGACCGCTTTACCCACAGTATACACTCCGTAAGAGCCTGCGCATCTCGTAGCTGGTCTGAACGTGGTAAACCTACCCCTGTCGGAATCGAATCTTGGCCGTTCATTCAGTAGCAGGCTGCAGTATCGACAGTATCGAAGTATAAGTGGCTTTTCTTTGTTGGAATGCTGTTTAATTACTGCGAGTCGGTTCCACCCCGCGAAGGCAAACCGAAGTCCAGTTCAGAATAGGAACCCCCGTAAGGCCTGTATATGTCTAATCTGATGATAATATTTATTTATTCAGCTTTTAAAACTTTATGCAAATTAGTATATATCAGGCATGTCCAACTTCAAACAGGTTGTGATCTACTTTCTAGTGCTAAAACTGCCAGTGATCTACCACCCCCTTCTATTGTCGTACCTCGCTTTAAGCAAAAATATTGGTAAAAATAACACAACACATGATGTTTGTTGTAAAAGCAACATACATCGAAAGTACAGACTACTTTAATATGTATTCTCCCTTCAAAATCTGAATATAATCATATATTACAAGTGAATTTACATGCTTTTCACTTATAGGCCTATGAGATCGACCAAAAATCGTCCCGCGATCGACGGGCCGATCGCGATGGACGCGTTGGACATGCCTGGCATATATTAAATTAAAATAAGTATGAAGAATTTACCAACGGGAAGTAGCATTTGCTATGTTTTAATGTGAATTTTTATCAGGTACTTCAAGTGAAAGCATAAGACGGGTTTGTGCCATGTCCTCATTTTTCATCTTGAAAGCATTAAGTAATTTCGGTTACAGCTGTTAAGGGGGTATGCGTTTGAAGTTGTCATGCTAATTTCTGTTTCATCGTTACAATACTGCTGTATGCGGTGCAAACCCCCTGATCTCCGTGAAGCTGAGGAGCATGCAGAATTTGTGCAGATAAGTGCACATGGAAACGTGTGATATAAGACCTGTAACCTTCATTTGATGCGCAATTCGATGCAGGGCTCTCGAGCTTCAGACCACCGAGAGGCAGCGTTGTGTATTACATGCCCGCGGGTCGAATTAAAACAATCTCGTATTTTGTTCCGCTATACCAGTCCAGATATGTACCCTGCGGTGGTGATATCCGTGAACCACAAACACACGAATAAGGGTTGTACCCACAAGTTCAGAACATTTATTTGAATTAAATGATGCCCAGTCGACAGTGCTTAATAATCAGCCAGTAAAGTTTTGCTGAATTCTTCAGAATTGTGCACTGTTATAAGTTGTTAATTAGGTGCCATATGAAGTCAGTGGAAAAATTGCGTATTTTTTTTTTTATCGAGGAAAACATTCTTCGAGAATGGAAAGATGCCCTCGCGGGCCGGACAAGACCAACTTATGGACAGCCCCGCATCAGTATAAATATTATATAATAAAAGAAAAATACTGTTTATGTGGTGTAACATTTCTGCCGTTACTTCTGTTAACAATAGCTTTTTGTGTGCCTCAAATAGAGTACTGAGACATTTGGAAGCTATTCTTTAGAGTTCCTCCACCATTCCTCATCGTTTTGGTAGAGTTCTTATTGCGAACGGAGAACTATTTTCATCGAAAACTCATTTTATCAGGTTCATGCAGATATATTCGGATTTCGTGTAGTTTCTGTAAGACCCCACTGATCGAATTAGAATTTCTTCTTCTCTCGCGTCGCAGTTTCGGGTCAGATGCCTGAATAGGTAAATTTGGATCCTGATAAGCAATTGTGTGAAGCAGTCAATCCACTTAACCTAAATTCTGGAATGCGGTGTGTTTACAGTAAGTGAACTGTGCGTAAACACAACGTTGAGGGCATGCCACACCGTGAGTGGGTAAGAGAAGGGAAGCCCCGTGTGTTCAGCGAGATCTCTAGCATGGCGATTTGGGCTCCCATTCTATTTTGAAAATATAATCCTTGAATTTTCTAATGACATGGCGCTGAAACTTGGACACTTAGGGCAGTAGATCAGAAACACCTGGAAAGCTTCGAAATGTGGTGTTGGAGAAGGACGGAGAAGATCAGTTGTACCGATTATGTGAGAAATGAAGAAGTGTTGTTTAGAGTCAGTGAGCAGAGGAATATCCTACACGAAATAAGAAAACGGAAGGCTAATTGGATTGGTCATATCTTACGCGGTAACTGCCTTCTAAAAGAAGTTATTGAAGGAAAGATAGAGGGGCGGATAGAAGTGACCAGAAGAAGAGGAAGAAGACGTAAGAAGATGCTGGATGACCTTCCGGACAGAAGAGGATATTTTCATTTGAAGGAGAAAGCTCTAGATCGCATCAAGTGGAGGAACTGTTTTGGAAGAGATTGTGGACCTGTCATCTTGACAGATTACTGATGAATGAATGAATAACGAACTGCGTCATGGATGATGCGACCTCAGATCTTTTAAACATAGTATTGCCTCTGTGGTCTAGTGGTCAGGGTTCCTGGCTACAGATCCAGAGGTCCCGTGTTCGATTCCCGGCGCTACCCGATATTCTGAGAAGCAGTGGGTCTAGGACGGGGTCCACTCAGCCTCGTGAGGATAATTGTGGAGCCATTTCAAAGAAATAGCGGCTCCGGTCTAGAAAACCTGAATTAACGGCCGTTGGGATTCATTGCGCTGACCACGCGACACCCTCTATCCACCAAAGTTGGTACGAACTTTGACGACAAGCGGCGGTCGCTTAGTCGATGTAGTTCGCTTGCGGGATAAAACCACGGAGTTCGCTTTTTTTTTTGGTATGTTTTTTGTATTACTCTGGTAGCAGAAGTAAAAATTTCAACATTGCTAATACAGAGCCTACCATTGAACGCGATCCTGAGCCAGGTCAGGTCATATCCCATCCTTAAAACTTGCATCCAGAATATCCATCTTAATGTTATCTGGTATAATCTTCTATCCTTATAAGTGGCCGTTTTTAAAGAGGTTTCTCCGCCATAATTCTAAATGTATTTTTATGGCTTCCTGTCTATCTGTATATCCATCAGTATTTTATTATCCTAACAATGCAAGGTGATATTAATACATTCATAATTTGGCTGCCCTCCGAATTGTTAGAAATTGTACATTGTTGGGTTATCCCGTAATCTCACCAAGAGCAGTGTTTCTCAACCGCCGGGCCGCGGCCCGGTACCGGGTCCTCGTGTTATAGAAAGAAGAATTTACCCGGCCATGATCTGACAAAGGTTGAGAACCACTGCCGTAGAGTATAGCCTTCTACCATTAAACCAACATCTTCGATGAAGAGGAACATTCCAAAGCCTTAGGCTGTGACTGCGGTGACAAAGGGAAATGCTGTATTCCCGTGTCATGCTTGAGTGAACATCACCGAATGTTCTGGTCTTCCACCATATCAGGTACTCCTTGTTATGGGGATATTATGTAGAGTGGTTTCAGTGGAGTGGATCGAAAGCCACAGGGGTACCCTGGTACGAATGTTAACATTGAGGTTAAGGAGGCCCATACTGAGATTTTTGTGATATTCCTGAGTCCGTCCATTTAAGTACTGAAATACACCCTAATTTCTTCATTTTTCCATATTATTTTTCCATTCTGCGCTATTTAATTTAATAACAGATCGTTAAAGAAAGCTACAGTTGATGTGATCTCCAGGGAATGGACAAGACGTTGCAATGCTGTGATTACACTCCGTCATATTCTGGAGATCCCGGCCTCGATGACTAGTTGGCTTAAATTTTCATTATTTCACTCGGTCCCTGCAGAAAAGATAAGCTAGTACATGAAAACTCAATAATTTCCATGTTCTTCTCAGTGCTTCGTTCGTAAGCCAAATTATCTCGTTAGTCGACTCTGATTTAGTTTATAGTATTGATAAATCAGGTGTTAAGGACATGAATTGCAGAGTATTTATAAATTGAGTTGGCCTGTTACAGGGATAGCTTTACTTTTTTTTTATAACCTATGTATAAGAAAGTACGCGGTTGAAAACAGCCCGAAACGCTCGTTCGTCTTCCATAGTGAGTCACACTGTAATGTTCATAACTCTTGCGTCGTTCTCGAGAGATCTCTGGTTTGAGTTTTGGCCCGGAAGTCAACTGTTCTGAACGAGGAGTTCCATGACTTCCAAGTCCGTTGAACCATGTGATGAGAGTTATACCTTCATCGCCTCCTTCCACCTATTTTCTGACTCATCATTGCTAGTGGAGTGGGACTAGGTCCCTTGTACTGCGGCCACTTGTGGCCTGTTGTACCAGCCCCAGATGATAGGTGAGGGTGATTGTGGAGCAGTTGGTGGAAAGAAGATTGGCAGGGGAAACCGAAGTACTCGAAGAAAATCTGCCCCTGCGCCACTTTGTCCACCACAAATCCCACTTCACCAGACCCGGGCCGCCGCGGTGGGAAGCCAGCGACTAACCGCTTGAGCTTTGGCGCAATCTGCAGCCATCATACCATCCGATGCTGTATAACAGCTGAAGAGCGTTGTCAAATAACCCAAGAATTAGTAACTGTTGAGCCTAGCCGTTTTCACGTTACCTACGCAGAAGTTTGCTTTCTCCTCCTACGGAAGGGTGTAATGGCGGAGAAATCAGATCAGCAGGTCAGTAAGTTTCGTGTTACATAAGAACTAAAGTGACTAAATTTATTCTTTCTGTTACAAGAAAACGTAGGCCGTTAACATCTAATGGGACACGCAAGGATCCTCCATGGCCCTCGCAATAATTTTAAGAATGAGAAACTTAAATTCTGGGTGATGTATTTACGTATATGTCGGATATTATACAGTATTGAATTTTGGAATTCACAGTTCTTATAAATACAGTAATTAAGCTGGCTTGAATACGTCTAAACATTCAAAAGTTGGCAGCAGATAACCCCTAGGAGCCCTCCCATTGACGTCTTTATATCCATAAAACTAAGAATGCAATTGGGGAGGAATTGTGGTGTTTTCTGGCTTGTAGTAATAAAAATCGGTGTTCATTGAAAACATGGGAAGTGATATCATATAAAAAGGAAATTATACTCTTACGGTCGGAATGCCTTCTGAGCATCTTTCATTGCCCTCGTGCACTAACGGTTTCTTTCTCAGACGAGCATAATATTACAGTTTTTTATTTCACAAATATTCGTCATTCTGCCGTAATTCACCTGTAATGTGTAGAAAGCGGGACCAGAAACGGCTGTGAGATTGGGAATGCAGTGGCAACGTTTAAGTAAACTGTATGTTAAATACATGCAGGCAGAAACTGTTGGCCGAGCTAGTGACGGTAGCAAGACTTAACTTTGATTCAGTAGGTACTGAATTGAAATCTCGGACCGGATATTTGCTACCGCGACAACCTTTTCTAGTCGAATGCTAGTACCTCCACATAGTCCACGATTTTTCAGAATTCACAGTGTACCTTATTTTACGCTTTATAACCTTAATGTTGATACAGCTTCGTTAAGTAATCTTGTAATAAATAAATTTTAGTTGGACCCGGAGAGTATAAGTAAGTGACTGTTTAGGGCGAGGGCACACCGAGAAAACTCACCCGCAACGCAGCTGCAATTTCCGAGAATTGTTATCAGCCTGAGTTGAACACATGTTACTGACTGGAGGAGCGCAAATTGAGGAAACTGCATTGCGTTGCGGTTTCCAGTTTCCTTGTTGTGCCCTCGCCCATACAGGCTGGAGAACAGGGACTCGATTCCCAACAGGTTTGTAGTTTATTTTGCGAAGTTGTCACTGCCTACACTATACTAGTGTGGAATGTTGGTATGAGTGATGAATTCGAAGAATCTAGATCAGGTCATGGGTTCACATATTGCCTCATGGGCCCCGCGTGGGCTTTTCGATTTACGGATAAGTCCGAAGTTGATCGGGGTATGAGTGTGACCTTTCACCTCCACCCCCTGCAGAGATTCAGATTGCATGAAATTTTACTTGCATTATCATATATACTCCTGCATGGCGTAGTGCTTAGACGCAGGAGTTTATTTAGTTTCATCATTCCCTCCGTTAACCCGACGCGGTAGCGTACTTGGTTGAGGCACTATGCTGCAAACCGAAAGGTGGAGGGTTCGAGTCCAGATGAGGTGGATTTTTTCAATTGACTTAATCCTTCCAGACGCACTATGGCCCTGGGGTCGACTCAGCCCTAACAGAAATGAGTAAAAAGTAAAGTAAAGCTATCCCTGTACCAGGCTTGAGACGTTGAGGGTCCCACACTATCTAGACAATCGGCTCAACTATGGTGGTAAGGTTGTCAGCGTTACGAGCCGGCCGCGCTTTACTCCCCAGGAAAATTATTTAATTAATTCCTGGTACTCATTTCTGTTAGAGGCTGAGTCGACCCCAGGGCCATAGTGCGGGTGGAAGGGTTAGGTCAATTGAAAGAAAATCCAATGACCTCATCGGGACTTGAACCCATGACCTTCTGGCTTGTGTGCATAGTGCCTCAACCAACTACGTGAGTACCAGGAATATTCTTGGGGGTAAAGGACGGCCGGCGCGTAGGGCTGACAACCTTGCCGCCATCTATGAGCCGATTGTCTAGAAAATGTGGGAACCTCAACATTCCGCAACCCTGTGGGCCTCCACGGCTTGTTACAGGGATACCTTTACTCTTTTTACTTTAACCCCGGGTATATTCGTTATCTAAGTAAGATTCATATCCACCAACCACAAATATTACATGCCTTGTGAACGTGCGTTTATTTTTTCCTGCTAATCGTCAGAATCCTAGCGGGGGTACGCTTCTGGTACCTGACGTGTTGAAAACCCGTCTGGCTGACAAGAGTCTTGACGTATGCCCATCATGTTTGAAAGTGGTTGCATTCCTTTGTGTCGAGGGCGGTGAGCGGCAGGTATTTTGGAAGCCCGACTGGCTGGTGGATCCGTCGTGCACGCCACGGCCTGGGAATAGCACAGCTGCCTACCGGTCCAGAACAAAAAAATAGTCCCCACGCAACCAATCCGCCGGCATTCCGTACAGGAGGCGCAGAAGATACGAACATGTAATCGATAACTGAGAATGGATTTTATTAGAGAATAACTTCTTCTGAGGGCAACAAATTTAGCGGTGTTCCTTGCAACTGTTTACGCTTTGAACGTACTGTATTATTATTATTATTATTATTATTATTATTATTCATCGTATTCCTCTTTCTTTGTTCTCTACGGCAGTGACAGTAGGGCCCAGCCGAGGCTCGAGGCACCGATGTCGATAGATCGAGGCTGTGCAACGCTGCACTACAATATAGCACAGTAGAGTGTGCACTGTTACAAGAGTGCAGTATTGAATCTCAGATGGGCCTGTCCGTGTAATGTGCACAGTAGTGGAATTGCTTTCCGTTTTATCCAAAATTCGTCGGATTTTATAAAGCGTTGGAAAATAATCTTAAATATTTCATTGTTGTGTACTCTGCAAGTCCTGAAATTCCGTGTCATCTGTTAAGTGTCAATAGGTTGTTTACAAATAATAGTTTTATTGATGGTGCCAGAGACACGCCCAGTGAACACTAGGCGTTTGGTATATGGCGTATTGATGTCTTTGACGATGGCGTCGTACGGAGGGGCGCTCAGTGGAAATAGAATTCTTGGTTGTAGTCGTCTCATGACGTCATTGGTCTTTTTTGTAATGATATGTTGACCAGAGTCTGTTTGTGTCATTTTTTGTTGTTTTATTGGGCTGAGACTGAGTCCACTTTGTACTGTCGCTACTACTGGTCTATTGTACCGCCCCAGATGATAGATGTTGGTGATTGTGGAGAAATTTGTGGAATGGAGATTGGCAGGGGAAACTGAAGTACTCTGAGAAAACCTGCCCCAACGCCATTTTGTCCACCACAAAATTCCACGTGACTAGACATGGGCTCGAACCCGGGCCTCCGCGGTGGGAAGCCAGCGACTAACCTCTTGAGCTATGGCTGGGGCCATCCTGTCCTCGGCCACTGCGTCCGTCCGCTTTGTCTATTCTGAAGAATTTGGAGCCTCATTCTTTGGAACCTAAAATAGTATTACGACGAATTAATCATTCGCGAGGAGATGGGCGGAGCACAGTGGTAATCAGATGCGTACAAAGTGTTGGTCGAGAATTGTCCAGAAAAGAGATCACAGAGGGAACGTAGGCGGAGAGAGAGGGTCGAGAATTCTGCAGAAAAGTGACCACACGGATAACGTGGGCATAATATTGTGATGGGACTTCGAAAACAAGGGCAGGGAGGCATGTACTGGATTCAGTTAACTCTGCGTAAGGTCCATTAGCCTGAGTTTTACTTTTTTTTTTTCCTTATTCTTTTCGTGTAGCTCTATTGGAGCATCGGACATCCGTGAAACGCTTCATTTCAGTTCAGTTTGTTAACCTTAGACAGTCGGTAGGACTCTTTGGACGGGGGATCAGCTCGTCGCAAGTCCGTTACCCAACACAAACGCAGACAGACATCCATGTCTTGAGTGGGATACGAAACCACGATTCCAGTGTTCGAGCGGGCGAAGACATTTCATGCCTTAGACCGCACAGCCACTGTGATGGGCCCTGCTTTTAAGAATGGAGTATTAAACGTTCAGTTGGCCAGCGAAGTATGAATGTATGAGGGGTAGGCCTTCTCGGCCCTTGCATCGCGACCAACAGTGGTCTGTTGTGCTTGGCCAGCGAAGTAACTATCAGCATTTGAGTGAATGCTGTACCCCATTTCATCAGGCTTACTGATTATGTGGTCTCATCTGATCAGCGCTATCGCTATATGTTACGAAATCTGCATTGCCATTTCAGACGTCGCGATATCAGGATGTAGAAATTTTCGTTCAAAGAATTCATGTTATGTCCCAATCGAAACTTCGTTCCCGCACGAATATGTGCCCGACGTACTATTTTTTAAACCAAGTAAAAAGTGAAAGTGAAATATTAAAATCGAGCAAGCGAGTTGGTATGCCGAAATGGTGGCCCACTCACGTTAAGGAGCATGCTGGAGAATGCCCAGAAATTGACAGATATCATCAGCATTTGGGTTTTCTGTTAGCTTAATCTTCGTCTGACATTTTGTTGCTTAAAATCCCAACATTTCTCGCCCACTCTGTGCCTTGGAGTTAGTTGGCTGGCAGATAGTTTCCTGTGATCAGATACAAATGATAGAGCATGTTTTACAGTTGCTTAGAGATGTTACTTGATTGAATCTGACACGCCTTTCTCAGTTGGCATGCCGTAAGTCTTCCTAGGAAAGTTTGCTGTGCGTCTTTATGACATCAAAGATAAGGTCATACTTGTCAGATAAATATCATAAGCAACCGTCATATGCGTACAGTGTGTGGGATTGTGGAACGTGGCACGTGCATTGCTAGGCAAAGCCGTGCGTGACGTATATGCCATACGATTTTGTATAATTTCGTAAGAGTTTCGTAGAACTTAGGGATAATGATCTAGTTCAATGATTCCCAAACAGGGATCTCCGAGGCGTTCCTGATTCTAAGCAAGGCTAACACGACTCCATAGAGGATTATAAGGGAAAGAGGGCGCTTTATGCTCGGGCCGCCTAATCCCCAGAGAAAGACCTTCTGACACACAGTATATTGGATAGGAGGATTCGAGGGGGGACAAATCACTTGGAGACCGGTTATGGGGTTCACCTAGTCAGGGGTACTTGCCCGGCAGGCTTATAATGGTCGAAGGAGTAAAGCCGACCGCTCAGTTCCAGCTATAGTTTCGAGGTCACGAATACATTCACTCCTAGACGCAGGGCACCTTTATAATTCGTTTCCTGTAATGAAGTTGCAATGCGTGAGCTTTCTTTTCAGTTTTGGCAAAAGAAGAACAGCATACCAGATATTTATTTGATTGGCGGTTCGTGTAGTTCTGTTATGAAGCAGTGGTTTAACGTTCCTTTGTTCGCTTTTGGAACGAGCTTGTTCAGGAGTATTCCGAGTCAAAATGTGAGCTTGCTGAATCTTGCCTATCAGTTTCTCAACAGAATTTTTGTGTGGCAGTGATTCCCAGCCTGGTATTTGTGGTGTTCGAGGGGGACCAGAAAATATGTGCGTTATCAGCCGTGTTCCCATATATGCATATAGACAAGTTCGTACAGTAGAGAAGTCTTGTATTTTCACCTTCTGAGAAAATCGAAGCATTTTAGCCGAAAATACCCTTATAGGAACGACGTTTTGAAGGGACTTAGGTCACTTGTCCACCTGTTGTAGCCGAAGTTATATATGAGTTTGCGGATGTTGAAATCGAGCAGTCCATTGTTACACTTCAGTTTTTGGAGGGAGCATCGAGTGACATTTTTCCTCAATAGTCCGAAGAGTGTGTACGGAAGAAAACAGATGGATCACAGATGCATAAGTTTCAGTGACATTTTTCCTCAATAGTCCGAAGAGTGTGTACGGAAGAAAACAGATGGATCACAGATGCATAAGTTTCAGGGAAACTGACAGGATGTAGTCTGTCAAATGCAGACAAAGAGAGGTTCCTCGAACTTCATCGTGAGTCACATTTAAATTAGATATTCGCGCCCTGAATTTTGGGCCACATTCACAAAGAAGAGTGTTGTCATAGCGTGACGTCACTGACGGTCAGAGTTCTTATGAGCTTTCGTTGCACATACCTTCCAGAGCGAGCCCTTTCTAATGTAGTAAAAACAGAAAATAAAGCAGAGACAAACATTCAGAGCTAACTCCTACCAATTTCCAAGTATGAACATTTAAGTTTGGCCGCATGAAGAACTGTTCAGCCCAGATTTTATGTTTTGGGACGAAAATACAGCAGTGGAAGTCACATTAGTTTAATTAAGCCTGATAGGTTTGAACAATTATAACCCTAACATTTAGATTGCAGAATCATTTTCTTCTTTTGGAAGATTTTTACGTTTTGAAATTGTTCATGTTCATTTGAAAATACGTGTAGCTTTTAATTTACTGTCTCTTTACTGATACAGTGAGATTTATCTTATGTTGCCCACCCATGGTTCCATTCAA
The DNA here is from genome assembly GCF_002891405.2 of Cryptotermes secundus. Lineage (NCBI taxonomy): Eukaryota > Metazoa > Arthropoda > Insecta > Blattodea > Kalotermitidae > Cryptotermes > Cryptotermes secundus. The sequence continues at coordinate 2,199,631 of NW_019741981.1, forward strand.
ACCAGGTCAAGTTGGACAGACGAGCAGCTTACGGTAGCAATTGTCACGTGTTCCAGGTTAGTGTGACAAATAATGAGTTATGGATTAGATGAATAGATTTAGTGAACACTCACAAGTCGTAACTACAAATATTTATAACACTAAGCATTACTGTAACTATAACGTAAAATAAAGTCGTCAACATCTTCTTGCTAGTTGTTGCTTGGTAACGAATCTTATCTTGTTAAAACTTCACAGCCGAATACTCAATTATTGAACTGCCTTCTGAGTTCACGAATGAACTCCCTTGTAGGGTATGACTGCGAGAGAACCTAATTGAGATCACCGCAACCCAGGGTTCTATTACTATTCTTCCTGAATGCGTTCCTCGGAACCCGTTTGTTAATTCCTAAGCAACGGGTTGGGTGTTTAAGCGTTTACAACTTTGTTTCCTTATCCATGGAAACCGTCTTTCGTAGTCAGTTGGTTTCCAAGAATCAATCTCTCCGTGTCAACGTGTTTGTCCATTCGTTTCCTAGAAACGGCCCACATGTCGCATTGCTCCCTCCTTAAAGCTCTTCGTCCCAAATAGCCTGTTGGTGCACCACCATTCCTTCGTATCCGAAGTTTCTGCACGTGATGTCTACCTGTGGATATTTATATTGTAAATATGAATTTGAATGATCACTTAAGAGCAAAAAATACAGCAGGCCTACAGTAAATGGAGTAACAAGAGAATGGAACGTCTAGTGGATTGTTAACTATCGATCTTTCGATCGCAGTGGAATAGCAGAATGGGTACATACATGTACCTGGTACATAACAAGGGAGAGGTGAATGGAGTATGTTGTGTACAGAACCATGCCACGAATTGCAGAGTGGATACAATGTAGATGGGTGGCCAAGTGTAATTTAATGCGTCAGTAATGACAGGTCGCCGGCTTAACAGAGGTGGTCAGCTTCGCAGATTTCACAGTGTTACTACGGTTACTACCTAAGAAGTTGGTTTACGCCTAACAAGAGAAGAATGCCAAACGAATTGATCACACCACGTAAAGAAAACGAACTAGACCGTTGATAATCGAGAACTGGAATATAAATCATTGGGACGAAGAGATCTGGGCGTGGAAGAAAGCATGCAGGAAACCAACGAGAGGGTTAAGGAATGGGGCAGGTTTACTTAAACGTAATCATGAATAGTTTATGATTTTATATATTTTAATATGAGATGACTTTCGACACTGTATGTAAGTATGCTTTATGTGGCCGATCGCAATGAACGCATTTGAAAAATACGTGTACTCTGTTACTTTTGTTTCGCATAGTTATGTAACGGCCTTTTAAAGCCGTGGCATAGCCCAAACGAATGTAGTAGCGCCGATGTTGGCAGCCATGCATGCCAGTTGCGGTACGTTGAACTAAACCAGTTCGGAGCCAACATCATGAAGATGCATGCGTCACCTGCAGCTTGGAGCAGAGAGGCTGGCTGTTAGCTGTTAGTTGCCACCAACATGGAGACGTTGCGGCATTGCCACATCGAAACATGCACAGAGAGAGATCCGGCTCTCTGTATCTCTTTTGTTTTCCTCCATGTTTATTTCCTTTAAGAAGAAACCGATTTTTTGGGGGGCTTTGTGCCGCGTCTCTGGTTCGAGTCTGAGGTTTTTACTGTCTCAGCCTATTGGCTTTTGACTTTGTCCCTGTGCCTGCGCACATATTGCAGGAGTATCTTGATATTTTGGTGTTACGATTGACGCATTTGTAACAACACTAGGTTGAGGTGAGGTTGGGCATCCGGAGTACCGTTCCCGACAGGGACTTTTCTCTTCGCCACCGCATCAATCCCGCCTCTGGGGTCCACACAATCTTCTGTTCATTGGGCGCCAAGGTACTTTTCCTTGTGATGAATTTGCTGGGGCAAGCCGACCACTCACATCTGGTGCTGAGGTTAAGAATGTATGGCAGTATACCTCCATTCCCACAAACGCCTTAATGATGCTTAAGCACAGTGTAGCTTTATGGTTGCACTTTTAGGCTAAGGACCCACTGACGCGACAAGCCGTGCGCGGTTAAGTTTTGGAAGGCGGCACACAGGCGGCAGAGCTGTCGCACGCCCAATACGTACAACTAACGGACGCGCGCGACAAAGCGGCTAGCCGCTCGCGACTAGTCGTAACAGTGGGTTTTCGGCCTTAGAAGAGCGATGAGCAACCAAAATCTGCCTCTGACGGTGAACGGAATGCGGCGAGGGTGAAGTGTGTGGTGGCCAGTTTTTGAGACATCCCCTTCGTGTTCCTTAGAAGGGTTTTGCAAGCAAAATTCGGGAAACCTATCTCAGGATGTCGGTTGTTGTGATCGGGTACCTCCAGAATAAAAGTTGACAAAAAGTTCAATTAAGCTATTTATGTTTTGAAAACAGAAAGGGGCGTTATTAAACAATGTGACACTTTCGTTGTAAAAGCGAAGCGTGTCCTGCCTCATTGCATCTGACTGAACTGTGCTATGCATTTAATGTGCGTGCTGACTTCTTGAGAAGCTAATTGTTGCCCGGCAAGTTGATCTGTGCCCTGCCTCTTATGGAACCCGAACGATCTTTACCGTGTTTATAAGAGCCCGCCATTGATTCCTGTTTGAGCCAGAAGATATTGGTGCACACCCGATGTCTTTAAGTCCACCCATATCTTCCAAGCGATCGCTTCCTTCACGAGTTTCAATTAAAATGTTATGCCATGCGTGCTGCATCCCCTATGTCATCCTCTTCAATTTGATCATCATAATGATACATGCTATTGAGGAGTGCCGTCTTGTGGTATATGATACCGCGTAGTCCGGTATCGGACTACACGGTGTCACGTTGCAGAAGATGACAGGCATACGCTTCATAGTTTCCGGACTACACGGTGTCACATTGCAGAAGATGAAAGGCCTACTCTTCATAGTTACCTCTGAGAGAACCCCAGACCCAAGACTGGAATTGCCAGACGGCTTATCATGGGTGTTAGCCAGTACAGAATTAAAGTGATGTGCCCAACAGTGTATTTGTTTATACGAGGTCACGGAGACCTGGACACACGAGACTGCCACGTTCTTTTAGTATTGTACCGTATAGACCCGTTGCTAAGCGGTGGCTCTGTAAACGGAGACCGTTTCTGGGCAGCGGCTCCGGAAACACGTTCCCGTTGCTAGGAAGAATTTCGGAGCGCTTGAGCACACGTCTTGGAATAGCAGTTGAACAGAAGCCTGGACCAAGGGAATGCCTGCTTGTGTTGGTAGACCTACGTAGCCTCATGCCCACCAACGCTTCAGTTATTTCGTGTCTGTAATATGGAAACGACTGACGTCACTGTGAAAGGATTTACAGTAGCGCAGTCAAGATTCATGCCCACGACACGGCTTTCCGAGGTGATGCGTTCAGATTCGAGGCCAGTACCTGTTAATTGCTATTTCCGGTATGTGTTTATGCTACTGCCATTGTAGGGTGGATGTTATCGGGCCTCATGTCTGATTCTTGCTATGGCTTGGCTTTTGACCAAATATCTTGAGGGCGACGATGGAAGGCGCGCACCTTGTCTCTTCTGGTGTCATGAGATGGCGAATGGGACTGTTCCCTTTTACCTGGATGGTTAATCGGTCGAGGCTGGATGATGATGGGACGAGTGGACAACCAGAAGTTCCGAATTCGATTAAAACTTTACTCGGTACCACCCAGGAAAGGCACTTAACGCTTTGTAATACACACACGTGGGACAGAGAAAGTCACTAGACACTAGGAAAATTGCCTTCATGCTTGTTTCGGGGACATTCTGCATAAGATATTCACTGCCAAGGGACAGTTACCTACCAGCCGCTTGAAGCCGTTTGAGTAGTGCTGTATTAACTCGAGTACGACAGTAGAAAAATTATAATCACGAAATATATTAAGTGTTCCGGAAAACGTGTTAATTTGATTGAACCATTTGCAAGCCCAACATTGCCCCCTATTCTTCTCGCTGGCGTTAACTGAAGACCTAACCCGTATTTCCTGAGTCGAGGATTATGTTCAGCGCATCTTAGTCACCTCCTGTTCATAATTGCTACCCGAGACACTAACCCATCAGATTATTAGAGTTACTCGCCTTCCCATCTAGCCATTAATGAGGAGATGGGCTCACAGCGTCCGAGATGAGGGGTGAGATCTGCCACGGTAGCTTGGCGACAAGGAAGCTAGCCTGCTGCAGCAGATTTGGTTATCATTACGAGCAGGTGATTTGCTCCAGACTGTTAGTTTCAAGATTAAATATCTGTAAGGTCAAGATGGCATCCCTGAGCTGCGTTAATGAAGTGCCGCGCCATGAAGTGTATGGGGGAGTGAAGGTATAGTTCCACCATTCTTAACCTCGGCACTGCGTGAAGGTGATTGGTTATCTTCATGCCGTTTGTGTGTATATCCGTGCAATGACTAAATCAGTTACTTCTAGGCCGAGACGTTCTGTAGGGCAATGTTCTATTCCGTACTGTGTTAATTTTGTCACAGGCTGTGGGGTAGCCTGATTTTCTTTAAATAGAATTTTACCAATCCCTAGAGCTCAGAAGCTGGTGGGGGGAGGGTCTATGATTTTTTTAAATGTGGAATGTAGAACGTCCCCGTTATTTTTACCCTGTTTACTTACAATGCAAATAGCTTACACGTTATTAGCGTATAGGAACGACTTTCAGGTGGGGGCTTGGAGCATGTTGGCTCAAGCGTAACTCTTCTGACATGTACTCGGGCGATTGAGGGCCCCATTCTTGGCCGGGACACCGGCTGTCCTGACAGATGTTTTGCTTCTTGACGAAGATGTCTCGGTTATACGTCGTTATGCCAGGGCTGCATCCTTTCGTACCTTTTTTTACATGAAGTCACCCCATCAGTCGGCGGTATATAGTAGTATGATCTGCTGATAGCATCGTTAAACAACTGGGAGCTTGCGGACCGATACTTGCCTATATTCATTGGACCGACCACTTACTGACCTTTCACTTCCATTAGTGTCGAGGTCAAGAATGGAGCTGTACCACTACTCCCCAGCAGATCTCAGTGACGCGGTGCTTAATAATTAATTACAACGTCATTAAGACCTACTTAATTAAGCAAAGGGACAACTTTATCATTGCTTTTAGCTTGAGAGACCAGCCTTTTCCTCATTTCAGATAATTCTTAATACAGTGACAGTCTCCAGGACTGCTGTCACTGTTTATACAGTTGACCGAATGCCAACATGGCTGGCGGCCTGGCATCAAGTCGGCTGTGAGCTTGTACGAAGCACGAGGTTTTACATGTAAAATCGCATTTTTGACTTGCACTGGGACAAGCGGTAGCGTAGTTCGTTGTGGCACTATGCTACAAGCCGGAAGGTCGCGGGATCGAATTTCGATGAGATGGATTCTTTTTTTCAATTGACCCAATCCTTCTAGCCGCACTATGGCCCTGGGTTACCCCGAGTACCAGGAATCTTCCCAGGGGGTAAAGGGCGGCCGGCGCGTAAGGCTGACAAATTTACCGCCATCTGTGAGCCGATTGTCTAGAAAATGTGGGAGCCTCAGCATCTCACAATCCTATGGGCTTCCAAGGCCGTTTAACCTTTACTTTACTTTACTGTCGAATATATTGACACGAGCGCATTAGTAATATATTGCGCAACTTACTTGTTTATAATTCGGCGTTTCTCACTCCAGAAAGAAGTGAAGGGAGGATCACGCGTGTGTGCGCGCGCGCACGCGCGTGTTGTCAGTGCTAGGAATTATGGATATGCCCAGACTTCCTGTACCTTAAGAGTCACCCTTGCAGATGTTCCCGTTTTTCTGATTCACGACCGGGCAACATATCAGCGGGCTTAACGAGGACCAGATCTGTCTCACATGGCACCGTACGGAAAAAATAGTCTAACCAGGGTTGTCCAGTTTCAGACCACTGAGTGGCCCTATTGTACCTACAGCGCCTACCCGCGACACACATTGAAACATATACGTATATTACTTTTATACCAGTATAAATAGCACCTGTGCAGAGAGTACGCCTATGAAATGACATGCGCACGAGTAAGAACCCATAACGTTCAAACAGATTTAATACAAATATGTTTCTGGACATTATTGTCCATCGCCCTGTTTCTATTTAAAAACGTTTCGCGCACTAGATTCTGTCTCCGTCTTCAGGTAAAACCTGTTCAGTTGGGCAGTGCAATCACATGCGATATTGTACACACACACACACCCACACCGTTTTTAGGGCGTATATACATCATTTTAAGTTATCAGAAATGACTCGCGGTATAATACAGAAAGAAAATTAATCATAATTGACTTTCCACGTGAGATAACATGAAAGGAATGCTATAATGTTCGCCGCACATTACATGGTAGCTGAAGGTAACAGAAACGCGAAAGAAAAACTTCCAGATGTGATAAAATATGACGCCAACATGAATTTGTGGATCGACGCAACTGAAGTCGCAAGCGACACCTGTCCCACGTAACTTCAAATGACGCACACTACATTAATGCACCTACAGAGAAACGCCTGCTTTGCAGCAAATGCGTGTGTCGATGTGGGCAGGTTGCGGGTTGCCGTGTAGTTACACTTTGAATTTGCTTATGCATGTTTGTAGGCCCACATGTAACTGCTGATGCAGTAAGTAGTTTGCTTAATGCTCAGCATGTAATTTCGCAATGATAAATCAGTAAGCATTGCTGTGAAGGAGGCTTAGTAGTCACTTCTTCGGCAGTTGGTGAGTTTCTGTGAGCATAATGAAGCAATTTGCAAAATAAGCGCATTCCACTTCTGTCGAAGGGAATGCTGTGGTTATGACCCATTACTTGAATTGTTAGTATAATAAGTCTAATCGTGTTAGGGTAGTGATGTTACAATGGGCTGGACATGTAGTTCAGGTTGAAGATACAAAATGCTTCACTTAGTATACCTGCAGTAATTTGGCGGGAGTCGGTATAGCGACGGGCTACAGAGTGGGCAGCCGGGGTTCGAATCCTGGTAGAGGCAAGATTTTTCTCTTCTCCACGGTGGCCAGACCACATACCCGACGGGTGCCGAGGCGATTTCTCCCAGGGTAAAGCAGCCAGGGAGTGACGCTGACTACTTTATCTAGAGCTGAGGTCAAGAATGATGCTGCTATACCTCCTTTCCTCCATATGTCTTCATACCATAGTGATCAATAAATTAAGCACAGGGACAGCTTTACTTTTACATGGATTTAATTAGAATGTATGGGGGTGGATTGTAGGAAGATAAATTGTAAGGATGGAATGAGAATGGAACAGGCCTCTTGCAGTGGAGAGCCGTGATAATAGCGATTTGTATTGTCATGTTTAATGTCCTTATGACGCCGTCAGTAGCTAAGATTATATAGCGATATATAAGATAATAACTGAATAATGAGTTGGAAAGGATGTGGAAGATAGCGATCATGGCCTCATTTAAGGTACAGTCTCGGCATCCGTCTGGAGTGATTGAGGAAATCAATATAACCCTGGAGGATAACTGGTCTCTGGGCCGAAATTTGAACCCGGGATCCGTAGAGTACGAAGCAGGAGTGCTGTTCACTCGGCCGCGACGTTCTGTCCTTCGGGCTCTGATAACAGTTTTAAGTACGAGTATAGTACTCTTCACCGCAGATGCTACAGATCAATACAGAAGTATTTTTAAATTATTGTTATGGTGTAATTCCATTACAGAGTTAAATGCCCATGATGTTCGTGTACTGAAATCGGTCCAATTTTGTTTGGTTATGATCGATGTCTCACTGCCTAACAGTAAAAATAATAATACGATGCATGTTTCGTATTAATAATGAATTTGTATGGCTTATTGCTAACATTATAATTCAAGGCGATTAAATAGTGGAGGATTAAATAGGCGGGAGATGAGAATTGCATAAAAATAGAATCCGAAAACCTGAATACGGAGTCGAATACCTCCACCGTGACCATGCGAGTTGTAGGAGGCGACGAAAAGGGAAGTCTCAAATGTGAGACAGTAAGATATGGTCGCGAGTCCCAAGGGACTCAGACCCATGAATGACTGCACTGGCAAGGGCCAGCAGCATATACAAAAGGCAGACCCGTCCTCTCGTTAGAGAAGGCGTCCCACAACAAGACCGTAAAAGCCAAACAGTAAGAAATATCTGTATCTGGGACTCGACACCAAGACTTACTGACTGTCAGTCGTAATGTGACTTGGACTTCGACTGAAGAGGAAGAGCCCACCTACCTCTTGGACCTAAGCATAGGTGGGAAATAATACTGAACTGGCTCTTCAAGAAGTAGGTTTCGAGGTTGTAGGCGAGGTTGTAGACTTGTTTCACGTGGCTCAGGATATAGTGGAAAGAACTTCCATGATGACGGAGAGCGGACGACTTTGGTATTTGCTGTCCTGAAATTTCAAGCCCTAATTATTTTAGTTTTTTCATGTTGTAATTGGCCTGGAGGCTGTTAAGTTGGTGCTTAAATAAATACGAATTTGATTGAATTATTGTTGTTAGTTCTGTATGAGCATTTGCACTGAATTCGGTTGGCTCGAGATAGGCATTAGTGACGGGCTCTTTTGTACGCGTTAATGAACTTGGGGTCCACAGAATGCGGGGTATTTCTTAACTAGCTGGGCCGATATTAGTTCCTAAAGCTGAAATTTGTTATTTGACGACGCTGTCAGTATCGAGTGACCACCTCTGTGTTCTAGTGGTCAGAGTTCCTGGCTACAGATCTAGAGGTCCGGGTTCGATTCCCGGCTCTACCAGATTTTCTGAGAAGTAGTGGGTGTGGAAAGGGGTCCACTAAGCCTCATGAGGATAATTGAGGAGCTATTACAAGGAAATAGCGGCTCCGGCGTAGAAACCCAAAAGTAACGGCCGTAGGGATCTGTTGAGCTGACCACGCGACACCCTCTATCCGCTAAATTTGGCACTTAACACCGCCGACCATCGGCGGTCGCTCGGACGGTGTAGTTCTCTATCGGGCTACAGGCCAGAGTTCTTGTCAGTATTGGGACTATATAACGCCAGTGATAGATGTGGAGCAGTTGGTGGAAAGAATTGTTAGGGGAGGCCAAGTACTGGGAGAAACCAGTGCCACTTTTTCCACCACAGATTCCACCTGGACTGACATGGGATCGAGCACCGGGCCGCCATTGTGGGAAGCCAGCGATTACCCGCTGAGCTGTGACAGGAGCTGAATGCTGCTGTTGTGAGTGGGGATAAATGTTCCCGAAGTTGTCCGTCGGGGTTCAATTTTTGACAACGGCGTTGTGAAGCGGTTTACAGGGCATTCGTCAGCACTGGTTTTCCTGGGAACAACAGTGGGTAGGGTGGAACTGGTCACTGGCGTAGTCGGCGGTGTATAATGGCGCCCTTAAATGTCACTGTGATGGCGCAGTGGAAGGGGTTACCTCGCCCCTCAACCTGAAAGCCGGCAATGCAGAGAAGCCATCTCGTGAGCTGTTCATTACCCAACAACTCCTACTTACTCATACGATACCTCAGAATAGGCGACACTGAATTTTCAGAGCGTTCGCTTCATCATTTTCGTTAATAACCATACAGTGTAACTTAAAACCTCTGCGATTCAGTTCTGATATTTTGTTGAAAAGATTGACTCAGACCATACATATACTTAAAGTCAGCGTATTATGAATCCAGGACTGCTTGGTTTTGTAGTTGTACCTAAAATTAAAATATGAGATACCCATTCAGGCGTTCAGGATATTAAATACGTTTTGTGAGGCATGTTAATTCCATTAGATACATTTGAACGACTGGTACAATGTAGTGGTTTGCACGCCTGCTTCATATTAAATAGGTCCAAATCTTGGATATTGGCTAGGAGACGGGCTATCCCCGTGGTTTTCGCGACCTCCCGCCAGCCAAATGCCAAGGAAGTAACTTAAAATAAGTTGTAACACTATTCGACATTTTATCTGATGTCATAGAGTTCCGCAACCGGTGTGCCGTCACAAGGTGAAAGGTGTGACGCGAACTTTTACCTATTGTAAGAAATTAATTGTCGAATTTTATGCGTTTTATTTTATCCCAGTTACCGTGTTTCATATGCTTGTATTTTATTCTCAGCCACTGCACTGATTAAATAAGATGCTTGTTTATTCTTTATTACATGCTGTGATTCTTTTATGTACAGTAATGTTGTATTCTAATAAATTAAACGTAAATTATTTACTCACAGTTATTGTTATAATAAATAAATAAAATGGTGATGGACACAATTAAAGAACATTAGAAATGCTGCAGCAGAAATTCAATAAGTATTTTGGAGAGAGTGTACAAGATTTCGACTGGGTTCGTGATCCATTTGTTGTGAATTCAGAACAGCTTCCGATTAATATACAAGA
>NW_019741981.1:2210042-2210443 GCF_002891405.2 Cryptotermes secundus
GACAACTACATTTGAACTCTGCCTACAACTTACGCAGCTGATAAGTAAACGGATATGTCGAACTAGTGTTTCCCAAAATGTCTTCGCTAGAACAGTAGAAATACACCGCACTGGCCTTTTTATTGTCATAATACTTGCATTCATACTAAATATTCCACCTAAACATGTTTTTATTCACAAATGGCTTAACAAGCGTCTTTCGTTTGCCCCTCCTGTGTGCCTTGAGTTTAAGAGCTTAACGGACTGTGCCACTGTCACGGATTGGGAGACACTGGTCTTTTATAAAGTGGCTCTTTCGTTCTAGTCTGCAGCAGATCTATTCAAAGGGCACTGTGGTGTTTACGTTCATTCACGAATTTATTCTATGGGGGGGGGGGGGGGGGGGGATGTGGGGTGGGTTT